>NC_069500.1:1374340305-1374520305 GCF_027579735.1 Bombina bombina | reverse complement strand
GGGGACTTTGTATTTTTTTTACAGGTAAAAGAGCTGTTTAACTTAGGGTAATACCCTACAAAAGGCCCTTTTAAGGGCTATTGGTATTTTATTGTAGGCTAGGGGGTGTTTTTATTTGGGGGGATGCTTATTTTTATAGGTCTATTAGATTAGTTGTAATTGTTTTTATTTTTGATAATTTAGTTTATTATTTTTTGTAATCTTAGTGTTTTTTATTTTATATAATTTTAGATTTTTTTAAAAAAAAATTCGTAGTGTTAGGTTTTTTTAAATTTGTATTTTAGATTTTTTAATTGGTAGTTTTTTTATTTATAGTTATATTAGGTTATTTTATAGTTTAAATTTAGGATTTATTTTATTTCAAGTTTTTTTATTTATTTGAAGATAGTTATTGTAATTTTAATTTAAAGTTGGGGGGTTTTAGGTTTAGGGGATAATAGTTTAATTTAGTGTTCTACAATGTGGGGGGACTGGCAGTTTAGGGTTTAATATGTTTATTTAGTGGCAGTGATGTGGGGGGCCAGAGGCTTAGGAGTTAATAGGTTTATTTATGAACAGCGATATGGGAGGCTGGAGGTTTAGGGGTTAATCATTTTATTTAGTGGCGGCGATGTCGGGGAGCAGTGGATTAGGGGTTAATATATTTAAATAGTGTTGGTGGCAGATTAGGGGTTAATATGTATAATTTAGTGTTTGTGATGCGGGAGGCTGGCAGTTTAGGGATTAATAGGTAGTTTATGGGTGTAAGTGTACTTTGTAACCGTTTAGTTATGAGTTTTGTGAAACATTTTTGTTTTGCAAAATCCATAACTACTAATCTCAGATGGCGCTATGGATCGTGTTGGTATAGGCTGTAACGCAAGCATTTTAGCCGGACCGCACAACCTGTAATACCAGCGCTATTAAAATCCCACACAAAAATGTAATTTTGTTTAGTGCGAAACGGACATTGTGTTACGGGCTAAAATGCTTGCGGCATAGCTATACCGACAAGACTCATAACTTCATTAATTTTTTTAAAAAAAATATACCAAAAAAATAAAATAAAATTACAAAGTTAAAAAATCCTAACACTACGTAAAAAACAAAAAACCTTACATTACAAAAAGTAACAAACTCTAAAATTACAAAAAATGTAAAAAACTTAGATTACAGAAAATAAACGAAATTATCAAAAACAAAAAAAAATAAACCTAATCTAATACCCCTATAAAAAAAACATAATTTATGTAAGAACTTACCTGATAAATTAATTTATTTCATATTGGCAAGAGTCCATGAGCTAGTGACGTATGGGATATACAATCCTACCAGGAGGAGCAAAGTTTTCCAAACCTCAAAATGCCTATAAATACACCCCTCACCACACCCACAATTCAGTTTAACAAATAGCCAAGTAGTAGGGTGATAAAGGAGTAAAAAGCATCAAAAAAAGGAATTTGGAAATAATTGTGCTTTATACAAAAAAAACATAACCACCATAAAAAGGGTGGGTCTCATGGAGTCTTGCCAATATGAAAGAAATTAATTTATCAGGTAAGTTCTTACATAAATTATGTTTTCTTTCATGTAATTGGCAACAGTCCATGAGCTAGTGACGTATGGGATAGTAATACCCAAGATGTGGAACTCCACAGAAGAGTCACTTGAGAGGGAGGGATAAAAATAATAACAGCCATTTTCGCTGAAAAAATTAATTCACAACCCAAAATATAAGTTTATTTTCATAAATGAAAAGAAACATCTTAAGCATAAGCAGAGGAATCAAACTGAAAGAGCTGACTGAAGAATCAAAAGCTTTACCCAGGATGCCAAGGAAATGGCAGAAGCTTTCTGACCTTTCATAGGACCAGAAAAGACAACAAATAGACTAGAAGTCTTCCTGAAATCTTTAGTAGCTTCAACATAATATTTCAAAGCTCTCACAACATCCAAAGAATGTAATGATCTCTCCAAAGAATTCTTAGAATTAGGACACAGAGAAGGAACAACAATTTCTCAATTAATGTTAGAATTCACAACCTTAGGTAGAAATTTAAATGAAGTCCGCAAAACTGCCTTATCCTGATGGAAAAATCAAAAAAGGAGATTCACAAAAAAGAGCAGATAATTCGGAAACTCTTCTAGCAGAATAGATGGACAAAAGGAACAACACTTTCCAAGAAAGTAGTTTAATGTCCAAAGAATGCATAGGCTCAAACGGAGGAGCCTGTAAAGCCTTCAAAACCAAATTAAGACTCCAAGCAGGAGAGATTGATTTAATGACAGACTTGATACAGACCAAAGCCTTCACAAATCAGTGAATATCAGGAAGCCTAGCAATCTTTCTGTGAAATAAAATAGAAAGAGCAGAGATTTGTCCCTTCAAGGAACCTGCAGACAAACCTTTTCCAACCCATCCTGAAGAAACTGTAAAATTTTAGGAATTCTAAAGGAATGCCAGGAAAATTTATGAGAAGAACACCATGAAATCTAAGTCTTCCAAACTTAAAAATAAATCTTCCTAGAAACAGATTTACGAGCCTGTAACATATTATTAATCTCTGAGTCAGAGAAACCTCTATGACTAAGCACTAGGCGATCAATTTCCATACCTTTAAATTTAATGATTTGAGATCCTGATGGAAAAATGGACCTTGAGACAGAAGGTCTGGTCTTAGAGGAAGTAGCCAAGGCTGGCAACTGGACATCTGAACAAGATCTGCATACCAAAACCTCTGAGGCCATGCTGGAGCTACCACCAGCACAAACGATTGTTCCATGTTGATCTTGGACATCACTCTTAGAAGAAGAACTAGAGGCGGGAAGATATAAGCAGGTTGTAACACAAAGGAACTGCTAACGCATCCACTGCCTCTGTCTGAGTATCCCTGAACCTGGACAGGTACTTGGGAAGTTTCTTGTTTAGATTGGGAAGCCATCAGATCTATTTCTGGAAGACCCCATATCTGAACAATTTGAGAAAACACATCTGGATGGAGAGATCACTTCCCCGGATGTAAAGTCTGACGACTGAGACAATCCGCTTCCCAATTGTCTACACCTGGGATATGAACTGCAGAAATTAGACAGGAGCAGGATTCCACCCAAGAATGTATCCAAGATGCTTCTTTCAAAGCTTGGGGACTGCGAGTCCCACCCTGATGATTGACATATGCCACAGTTGTGATATTGTCTGTCTGAAAACAAATGAACGGTTCTCTCTTCAACAGAGACCATACCTGAAGATCCCTGAAAATAGCACAGAGTTCTAAAATTTTGATTGGTAACCTCGCCTCTTGAGATTTCCAATCCCCTTGTGCTGTCAGAGATCCACAGACAGCTTCCAAACCTGAAAGACTTGCATCTGTTGTGATCACAGTCCAGGTTGGTCAAACAAAAGAGGCTCCTTGAACTATACGATGGTGATCTAACCACCAAGTCAGAGAGAGTCAAAAATTGGGATTTAAGGATATTATTTGTTATATCTTCGTAAAATCCCTGCACCATTGATTTAGCATGCAAAGCTAGAGAGGTCTCATATGAAAATGAGCAAAGGGGATCACGTCCGATGCTGCAGCCATGAGACCTAAAACTTCCATGCACATAGCTATTGAAGAGAATGATTGAGACTGAAGGTTCCGACAAGCAGAACCCAATTTTAGTTGTCTCTTGTCTGTTAGAGACAGAGTCATGGACACTGAATCTATCTGGAAACCTAAAAAGCTGACCCTTGTTTGAGGAATCAAGGACATTTTTGGTAAATCGATCCTCCAACCATGTCTTTGAAGAAACAACACTAGTTGATTTGTGTGAGATTCTGCAGAATGTAAAGACTGATCGAGTACCAATATATCATCCAAATAAGGAAACACCACAATACCCCATTCTCTGATTACAGAGAGTAGGGAACCGAGAAGCTTTGAAAAAAATATTGGATCTGTCGCTAGGCCAAATATAAGAGCAACAAATTGGTAATGCTTGTCTAGAAAAGAGAATCTCAGAAACTGATAGTGGTCTGGATGAATCGGAATATGAAGATATGCATCCTGTAAGTCTATCGTGGACATATAATGACCTTGCTGAACAAAAGGCAGAATAGTCCTTATAGTCACCATTTTGAAAGTTGGCACTCTTACAAAACAATTCAAAATTTTCAGATCCAGAAATGGCCTGAAATTTTTTCTTTCTTTGGTACAATGAATAGATTTGAATAAAACACCAGACCCTATTCCTGAAACGGAACTGGTATGATTACCCCTGAAAGCTCCAGGTCTGAAACACACTTCAGAAAAGCCTGAGCCTTTACTGGATTTGCCGGGATGCGGGAGAGAAAAAATCTTCTCACAGGAGGTCTTTCTTTGAATTCTATTCGGTACCCTTGAGAGACAATACTCTGAATCCATTGACTTTGGACAGAATCTGCCCAAATGCTTTGGAAGTATCTTAATGTGCCCCCTACCAGCTGAACTGGAATGAGGGCTGCACCTTCATGCAGACTTGGGGGCTGGCTTTGGTTTCTTTAATGGCTTGGATTTATTCCAACTTGAAGAAGGTTTCTAATTGGAACCAGATTCTTTGGGGGAATGATTGGGTTTCTGTTCCTTATTTTGTCGAAAGGAACGAAAACGGTTAGAAGCTTTAGATTTACCCTTAGGTCTTTTATCCTGAGGCAAAAAAACTCCCTTCCCCCAAGTGACAGTTGAAATAATTGAATCCAACTGAGAACCAGATAAATGATTACCTTGGAAAGAAAGAGATAGTAATCTAGATTTAGATACCATATCAGCATTCCAATATTTAAGCCACAAAGCTGGTCTAGCTTAAATAGCTAAAGACATAGATTTAACATCAATTTTGATGATATCAAAAATGGCATCACAGATAAAATGGCTAGCATGTTGAAGCAAGCAAACAATGCTAGACAAATCAGGATCTGTTTCCTGTTGCGCTAAACTTTCCAACCAAAAAGTTGATGCAGCTGCAACATCAGCCATAGAAATGACAGGCCTGAGAAGATAACCAGAATATAAATAAGCTTTCCTTAGATAAGATTTGTTTCCTATTTAAGGGGTCCTTAAAGGAAGTACTATCTTCCATTGGAATAGTAGTACGTTTGGCAAGAGTAGAAATAGCCCCATCAACCCTGGGGATATTTTCCCAAAACTCCAAACTAATTGCTGGCAAAGGATACAATTTTTTAAACCTTGAAGAAGGGATAAAAGAAGTACCAGGCCTATTCCATTCCTTAGAAATCATATAAGAAATAGCATCAGGAACTGTAAAAACCTCTGGAGTAACCACAGGAGGTTTATAAACAGAGTTTAAATGTTTACTAGTTTTAACATCAAGAGGACTAGTCTCCTCAATATCCAATGTAATCAACACCTATTTTAACAAGGAATGAATATACTCCATTTGATATAAATAAGTAGATTTTTCAGTGTCAATATCTGAGGTAGGATCTTCTTAATCAGATAGATCCTCATCAGAGGAGGATAATTCAGTATGTTGTCGGTCATTTGAAAATTCGAGAAGTTTTAAAAGACCTTTTACGTTTATTAGAAGGTGGGATAGCAGACAAAGCCTTCTGAATCTCATCAGCAATACAATCTTTTATATTCACAGGGATATCATGCACATTAGATGTTGAAGGCATTGTACTATTACTATTACTGATGGATACATTCTCTGCATGTAAAAGCTTATCATGACAACTATTACTTACCACAGCTGGAGAAATAATCTCCACAAATTTACAACAGATACACTTAGCTTTGGTAGAACTGTTATCATGCAGCAGGGTTCCAACAGTGGTTTCTGAGACAGTATCAGATAGAGACATCTTGCAAATGTAAAAGAAGAAAACAACATATAAAACAAAATTACCAATTTCCTTATATGGCAGTTTCAGGAATGGAAGAAAATGCAGCATAGCCCTCTGATATAGAAAAATTCAAGAGGTATATAGGAATGTGGATTTAAATAATGAAATTATTTGGTGCCAAGTATGATGTACAACGCAAACTGAAATATTTTTGGCGCTAACAACATCCGGAAATGACACACTTGCGTCATTGCAAAAGCACCTTGTACAAGGAACTGAAATGACGTACCTTCGCTCCAAAAAATTCTTGTGCCAAAAATGATGCAATAAACATCAGCATTTTGCGCCTCAAGAGCCAAATTTTGCCCACCAAAATTTAGTCAAAAAAGCTGTCAATTTGAAAAAAAAATCAGTAGAGGTAATGGAATATGAGAGTATATCGTCTATCTGAATAAGGGAGGTAGGAGATGAATCTCTTTGAACGATAACAGAGAACCTATGAAATAGATCTCCCGCAAGGAAAACCATTGCATTCAATAGGTGATACTCCCTTCACATCCCTCTGATATTCACTGTACTCTGAGAGGAATCGGGCTTCAAAATGCTGAGAAGCGCATACCAACGTAGAAATCTAGCACAAACTTACTTCACCACCTCCATAGGAGGCAAAGTTTGTAAAACTGAATTGTGGGTGTGGTGAGGGGTGTATTTATAAGCATTTTGAGGTTTGAGAAACTTTATCCCTCTTGGTAGGATTGTATATCCCATACATCACTAGCTCATGGACTCTTGCCAATTACATGAAAGAAAAGTCACCCCAAAATAAAAACATCCCCTTATTTATTACTAAACTACCATTAGCCCTTAAAAGGGACTTTTTATAGGGCATTTCCCTAAATTTAACAGCTTTTACTTAAAAAAATACAAATTATCCCCTAATAGTACAACCCCACACTCAACCATCCCCCAAAATAAAAAAGACCTAACTATAAAAAAAACTAAGCTACCCATTGTTCCTAAAGGGGCATTAGTATGGGCATCGCCCATCAGCTCTTTATTGTCCATTAAAAAAACAAAAATAAACACACAAAAAAAAAAACTACCACTAACCCCGAAATAGGAAATCACAATTCTTGAAGTCCGGCGGTGAAGGTCTTCTTACAGACAGCTCCATCTTCAATCTTTATCACGGTGTCGCAGAGCCATCTTCCATCTTTATTCAGTGGTCGCGGAGCTGATGCGGCGCGGAACAGGATTGGCAACGGCGCTGACATCTGACGTGGGGCCTCCTCTTCATGCGATCGTCCGCCCGACACTGAAGATTGAATGCAAGGTACCCCTGTGATATTGGGGTACTTTGCATTCCTATTGAATGAAATATTAAAATCAGCCAATAGGATGAGAGCTGCTTACATCCTATTGGCTGTTCAAATCAGGTAAAAAAAAGTATATTAATGTAATAGTGTAGGTTATGCAAAACTGGGGAATTGTGTAATAAAGGGATTATCTATCTTTTTAAAGAAAAATAATTCTGGACTAGACTGTCCCTTTAATCCTACATTTAATCAAGCATTACAGTCAGAGCTTCAAAAAAAGGTTTAAATGGTAAGAAATATGGGGTTGATCACAATTCTTAATAAAAAACTTTTGTATGCTTACAGCTGGTTGTCATCGGTAGCAAAATGAGAAGACAATAAGTCCAGTCACAATAACATAGCTACTTATGTCATGTAGGCATCAGATATCCCATTTTCCACAATTAACTTGTATACTTATGGTAACTGAACAACTAGTTAATTGATAATAGATGCTAGACCCTAAAATAAGATGAACCAGACCTATAACAGTAGATGGAACAAGCAACAGCGAGCACAATAGATGGAGACTGGATGCTAACTTATGATTATGCAGGTAAATCAACAGGTTATATAATTTCAGTTCCATAAATAGCAAACAGGGTAACTGTAATTGCAGCAATCTTGCAATATAAGCAAGGAATATATACTGGCAAAATAAGCACAGTCCAGTAAATAGTAAATAGGTTGTATGGATGCAGAGTCATTACAAGTCTGGAGTAATCTGGTTATATAAACTCAGTCTAGTAAATGGTAAACACAGTGGCTGGAACTTCAAGGCTTAAGGAAACTGTGTAAAATTGCTAAAAACCACATAACAACAAGAAAAGTAGGTCAAAACATAGATATATAGACATTGAAAGGTTAAAAATGTAGCAGTATACAATAATCATAGCTTGTCACTCTGGTGGGAACTTATACAGGTATTCAGGCAGTACAAAGTAAATCAGCTATCAAATCAGGGGTCAAGTCCAGCAGTCATGCATGGGAAGGGAGTTCCTGCACTATTTTGTACAGGTGGAACTATGTTCCCCCTGGACAGAGAATAGAAAAACGTCCGTAAACACTGTGGCTGCAGGTGGAAGGAGCTGGAGCACAGCCTGGTTAGAGGGATAGTGAGATTCACTAGTATTGGGCCTGTTAGCGGTCCTGTCTTGTGATCACCTTGTACTGTGTGGAACACATGGGGCCCGATCCAATATGCAGCGTCGCCCACAAAAGCCGGCGACGCCAAATTTTGTGCTGGTTTGGTATCAAATATATACGGCGTAGCATACAACTTACGCGCGTATATTTCTGCCTTCGGCCGTATTTTTTTTACCCATAGACTGACATACAAAACACGTGCAGTTTGGTATCCAATATACAGCAAAAGGACTTACGCGTGCAGATTTCAGAAAATCTACTCCATTCTCATCTCGCTATAAATTGCAGGCGCAGCAACCCTTGCACTGACTTAGAAACCAATGTAACTCTCTGAAGGCCTAACAAATCCATGCTCAACAACATATATATCAGCAGCTTGATCACAAATAGTTAAACCTCTTCAAAGCATTTATTATTCCTGCCCCTGCAAGTGTGTCAAACCAATCACAAACAGCACAACCTCACAACAGGAAGCCTAAAAAACCCGCCAATGCACATCCTCATTAGCCACCATGTTTTCCTGCTTTCCATAGATAGGCAGCATCATGGGGCACAAGGGTGCATCATGGGGCACAAGGGGTGCATCATGGGACACAAGGGGTGCTGGAAGCCCTGCAAGCCCCTGTTGTTCCGTCTATACATGCTGATTCTATAGTTGCTGCTGAGGTCCCTGGTCATGGTGCTGCCCCTGCTGCAGCTGGTCATAGAATTACATACTGCAGATTTCCACTGCATGTAAGTGGAACTACTACATCCCACCCCCTTCCCTTAACCACCCTAATTACTGAAAAATTCTCATTTGTTTAATTCATGTTTAGGTCACTATGATTTATTGACTATCATTAAGAAGAATGAAAATAGATGTTTATACCTTATGTTCACACCTTCTGTAGAAACATTATTATTTAGATATATATACCCATGTGCAGGGATAGGCAAGGTGTCCTTCACTAAAGGTCTTTACCTTAGAAAATGTCCGCCACAGCCTTGCCTTGTGCCTATCCCTGCTCATGTATCAATAGCCATTGGATGTGAGAAACCTTGATTTGCATCTTATAAGTGAATATTACTATATGTACCCTTCATACACAACTATGTGATGTGGTTTATAGAACATGAATATGTCATAAACATGATGATATTACCTTTTTTGGGCCAATTCCACACAGGCCTTATTATATGTTTAAACAATATTAGTGCACTAAAACACCCCTCACATGGATGTGGATGACAATTATATGGTAAATAACAGAGGACAAGATTTATGGTGAACTATAAGAATATATATATTTTTTTAGGCTTCTTGGATGAGGGGGCTGAGGTGACTGGAGTGGATTTCCTGGTTCTTCTGGTTTGGGAAGCTTCAGATGATTCTGCTGGAGTGCTGGCCACAGATGATAGGCTGGAGACAGTGTCCTGCTGGTGTGTGAAGTGTACAACCAACACACCCAAGAGTTGGTTTTGTTCCCGCCATCTGTTGTTAATCTGCATCTGCATATCAGAAATAACTCTCATCATCTGCAACTGGTTTTGTACTATACCATTTAATGATGCTGCTATGTCCCTCTGCAGCTCTATGGTACGCTGGATAACCTCTGTTGGCTCCTGTGAAACCTGTTTTGGCCTTTTTGTCTGCTCTCGCAGCTTGTTATGTAGTGAAATGTATTCCTCGCCCAGGGGAGAATACAGTGGATCTACAGGCTCTTGAGCAGCAGTGATTCTAGGTGCAGGTTCAGCTCTATCTGCTGGTGCATCATGGACAACTGCAGCTGCTGGTACTTCAGTTACAACTTCAGCTGCTGGTGCTTCAGGGACAACTTCAGCTGCTAGTGCTTCATGGACAACTGCAGCTGCTGGTGCTTCAGGGACAACTGGAGCTGCTGGTGCTTCAGGGACAACTGCAGCTGCTGGTGCTTTATAGACAACTGCAGCTGCTGGTGCTTCAGGGACAACTTCCAAGGGAAGAGGATGGTGGAGCTTTCAGGCTGGATTGGTAGTCCCATTGACGACTAGTGTGTGACCACTCAGCCTGTCCAGTTTGCATTTCTTGCGACATCCCCTGTGTGGAAAAGCCATGACTGGCCTGATATTGTGTTGGGGGGGTAAAGACATGGACCCTTCGTGGCTGACTTGGCTCCCCCTCAAAGCCAAAAGGATATTCCTCAGGCCAGGTATCTTGCCAGGGGTTGTATGCAATGGTGGTGGCATCACTTCTGGGTCCTCAACGAAGGCAATCCAACCCTGCTCATGCCTGGGAGCATACAGGCCATGTTGCTGCCTGAAGACTGGTGGTGGAGGTGGCTGCATGGCTGTGACTGGTGGTGGAGGTGGCTGCATGCCTGTGACTGGTGGTGGTGGTGGTGGAGGTGGCAGCATGCCTGTTTGCAGCCTGGTGACAGGAGGTTCTGTGGAGGAGTAAAATGATGATAGGGATTAGTACAGTCATATATATGTCCATGTGGGCATACAATATTTATATACATTGATACATGCTAGGGACAATACTCATTCTCATGTCAAACTGTATAACATGCATGTGCACAATGTGATTTGTGATATGAAGGATTTTAATCTGCACAGTATATAGGTATGTGTTTCATACAATAGTTATGAGTACATGTCAGTGATGGAGAAAATGTGTTCTTTAAGTGACACTATGGTCACACAATTTACTTTAGCCTGATGTAGGCACAGAACCTGCTTTCTGAGCTAAAAGTATTGTGATGGCTATAGTGTCCATTTACTGAAAACTCAACATGTGGCTTGTGGCCTGTGTTACTCTGAGACATGTTAGTATTGCACTATTCCACCTCATATCATGAATTGCATTGTGTTAAGTAGCATTAATGTGAAATATAATTGTAGATGTTTTTGTTAGTAGGCCAAATACCATGCTCCTCATTGTGTACATGAATGTGTGACATTAAAGGATGTTATATCTCAAATACATATTAATACTGGTGTGTGGGATGTTACTCACCAGCATGAGATGCTGTGGTTGCAGCCCCTGAGTCACGAGCCCCTGGAAATCCACGGACTGCTGTGATACTCAGGGAGCTGTGTATCATCTCCTGACAGGTGTTGTATTCGGTTTCCAGGGGTGGACCACCGCCTGTTCCCCTCTGGTGCATGGCATCCTGCCCTATCTTCACTTTCACCCGCCTCTTACAATCGTTCCACCTTTTTTAAAGTCCCTCGACAGTCCTCCTCTGTGGGGCCACACTGTTCACAGCATCCTCTATCGCCAACCATGCTGCCTTACACCTTCGGGCAACACCTTTGCCCTTCTCCTGGCCAAAGAGGGCACTGTGGTTGTCCATGATGGCCTGGACTAGCGCAACATTCTCATCAAATGAGAAGTTTGGGCATCTCATGCGCTCATCCTCTGTGGCCACCTAGCTTCCTCCCTGGGATGTCCCTGGTGTGGGTTCCTCCCTATCCTCTCCCTCCTCCCCCCTTCTGTCCCCATGTGCACCCTCTGTCCCTCTTCTAAGTGTGCCTGGTCTCTGGGCATCTCCCCTCTCATCATCCCTTCTAACTCTCCCTCTCCCCACTCCACTTACTCCCTGACGGGGACCCCGCTGCTCCTCCTGTCCGCTACAATACTCCTCTCCCTGCAACTCCGCTCCCCTCCTCCCCTCCGCCCTACCTCTCCCTACCATCCTCACACTACACACACTCACACACTCACACTCACTCCCAGTTCAATCACACAATCACAACCAAACACTCAGCCTATCACACTGTAAAATTGAAATAAAATGTGTGAGGTTTTGTATTTTGTATATGTATATGTTTTGTATTTTGTATATGTATGTATGCAATATGTGTGCAATATGTAAAAATAAGTGTAAGTAAATGTACAAGCTTACCCAAACAAAAATCTGACTTAACTAACTTTTATGCTGCGACTCTCTCACTACTCTTATTAATCCTAAACTCACTGTAGTGTGCTATAGCTCAATGAACCATCCAAACACACTGAAGAAAATGGCGGCTGCGCATGGGTTTATATATGACTTTTGAATAGCGTAATTACGTTGCACATTTTTAGATGGAGTCGCGGGTAATTTTTACGAGTCTTAGCCTAATTTGCATAAAACTACACTTTATTGAGATTTTACGTGGACAAAATACTGGCGTAAGTACTTGCGACGACTAAAATTTGTATTTGCGCACTTTTCAGAACAACGCCAGTTTGTCCTACTTACGCCACTTTAGCATCTGACAGCGCCGTATATTGGATACCCCTATGTGTGAGGTGAAATTATGGGCGGCGCGGGTTCCCTCGCTTGTGCCGAAAACTACGCGGTATATCGGATCGCACCCCTGGTGCTTACATTTCTGTGCGTCTTGCGCTGGGTTTATTTAGCTCCCCTCAGTAAAAATAGGACTATTGCCCCTTAAAGGGACATTGTACACTAGATTTTTATTTGCATAAATGTTTTGTAGATGATCCATCTATGTAGTCATCTGAGAGTGTAATGGGTCTATTCATATGCAGGGGAGGGGGGAGAGTCTACTCTTCTTGCTTTCCTAGCCCCTTTTAGTGGGTTTCCTATCCTAACCTTATCAACAGTGTTAAGCTGGGACTTCTAAGTAGGTTTTTAGAAGGTTTTATACTGGATTTTTCTAACAGTAAATGTGCATATTCTTCTTTATAGTAGTGTCTATTACATGCAGTTATATGAATAGTGTTGTATGTGTGGCACTCTGTGTATTAAAAGGGTATTAAACTCATTGCAGTATGCAGAATTGAGTAATAAGCAATTTTTTTAAAACTTTTTGTTTGTTTGTTTTTATTGACAAATTCATTACTGCATTGTCCATAGTTTTTGTGCTGCTATTTTAAACTCCTACCAGCAGGTGGCGACCGCTATGTTCTCAGCCACAGTAACTAATTGTTACCATGGAAATGCCTCAGTGGTTCAGTAATCCTGAAGCAAGCACTGAAGGCAGTTAGGAAACATAGCACCAGAGTAATGCAGAGTTATTTATCTGTTTCAGGTAGGCAGAATAGCATCCAAATATAACAGTTAATGAGAAATGTTATTAGAGTTATTTAAAGGGACAGTCTAGACCCAATACTTATTCTGTATTATTTATTGTTGCATACCAGACAAGCATCCTGCAACAGGTTCCACATCTTTAAGCTTGTAAGAAGTACATGACCTTTAAAGTCGTCAATCTCTGGCCCCTTAAATTACCAACTTACAATCCCCACTTATCCTACTTGAAATAAGACACATGACACATAACCATTGGTAGAAAATTGGCCGCAGCCATTTTATTAAATAACAATAACCTTTAAATTATTAATAAATACAACTTATCAACCGAACATACATAATGTTCTTAAATAACACAAACCTTAAACCATACTGAAAAATTTCCCCACAGCGGTGCTAGATCCCTAACTAATAAGCAACATGGCCGTCATTCAAAACTGGACTCAACTAGATACTCGCTGAGTCCGTAACCAACCACACCTCCACTTTAATAGGGAACCCATTGTCCCTATAATAAACCAGTTGCCCACTCTACCCATGGAGAGGCAACTTATTCACAACCCCCAATTTACTTGGCCATATTCCTTAGATTTTCTGTCTGGGAACTAGCACCCCCGCCACAGACTGGTCTGCCCAAGCAGCCCAGTCCCGCCAAACCCAAAATTTTTTCCAAGGATTCCTTGAGATCAAACAAAAACAGCTGCAGGCCAAAATGGTTGAAATGAACCCCATCCTTTAAATAAAATTCCTCAGACCCCTCAACCTCAAAATCTGGATGAAAAGCCACCCCACCCTCAAGTCTCCTAACAAAAGAACTTATTATCTTATTAATCTTTTTGTGACTTCTCTCAAGCCTCTCATAATCCCAGGCCGACCTCCAAACCAAACGTGGTGTAATTTGTGACCAGATAATTTTCAAATTAGGATGAAGATCACTAATTCTACCCAAATCCCTCATTATTCTTCTAACCAACTCCTTTTGAGAAATAAGACCCAAATCATTTCCCCCCAAATGTACAATCAAAACCTTGGGGTGAGGAAAAATCTTACAATAATCTATGAACAATGGAAACAAATTCTCCCAACACATACTCCGAATCCCAAACCATTTTACTTCCCATTGTGCAACTGGACACCCAAGCTGTAGGCCGCCCATTCTTTTACTGGCCTCAGCATTGGCCCAATAAATAAAGGAGTGCCTCATCACCCACATGATCCTCACACCTGAAAATTAAAAGAAAACACTCAGAATGTCAATTGACAGGACCACTCCCCCAACCCCCTTAAACCCTCAATTCAGGCCTCACATAAGACTTGTAACGATTGGATCCCCATCTCCCAATACGCTTTACTGCATCCTCCCTCAACCCTAATATAGAAGCCTCCATTGCGGCCCCTATACTGAAGGAATGCGACCCAAACTCCGACGGTGTAAGTCCTAACATCCCAACTGACCCTTTCAATATAGCCCGAAACTGATACTGTGACAAAAATGACCCATCTGAATGAATTAGCAATGGACCCCCTTGTATAGGCCCCATAATGTAACAATATCTGACAAGGAAAAACTACAGACCCACTAGGGAATAATACTATATTCTTCCCTTTTCCATAAATATCAGTTTTACTGCCCCTCAATAAAATTTCAACCCTTTGCTCCCCACATAGCACATCCTCCCTCTGCAAACCCCCACGAACCCTCCTACTTGGGCTCACTAACTCAGATATTCGAAAGGCCCCAAAAAAGGCTAAAACGAAGGCCGTGCAAAATAAAATTGTTTCAAATGTTGAGGAACAAATATTAGGCAGCACTCCCCAAATTTTTTCAAGTAATGCAAATGTAATGGGCCTCCTATTATCTATACTCTTAATCTTTTTTAGGCCCTTAAGAACCTGACAAACCCAGAAAACTTTCGTCACATCATCCATACCTAACAATCTAAACCTAAAGGCTAGAGCAGCCAATCTTTTATCCATACTGGCTGCTGACAAACCCAAAACTCCCCAATGCCACAACCATTCCAGCAAACAACCGGTAACATCATCAATTCCCTCCCTAACTTCAGCCTGTTTCAACCAATTTTCCCATTCCCTCCAAACGGTTACATAAGAAGACCAAGTACCTGCGGCCAAAGAACTCTTTACCAATTCAGCAAGTCCTCCTCCCCAAGCTTCCACAACTGCATCCGCCTGAGGTGCCAGCTCCCAAAAACGACTCCACTGGGAACGAGATAAAGCATCTGCTATCAAATTACACTTCCTAGGAATGTGCTTGGCCCTAACCAAAACATTCATGCGCAGACATTTTAAAACTAGCACCCTCAGTAAACGCAAAACCGGTGGGGATGAAGTCGACAACGTATTAACAGCAGCGACCACACCCATATTATCCGTGTGGAAAAATATAGATTTGTTCCCCAACTCCCCTTCCCATACAAACAATGCTACTAGTATGGGGAACAACTCTAAAAACACCAGATTCCGAATTAAGTCCAAACTGACCCAGGCCTGCGGCCAAACAGCCGCACTCCAATGTCCCTGAAAATATGCCCCGAAACCGATCCCCCCAGCCGCATCTGTCACCAGATCTAAATCAATGTTGGATACACGAGTTTCCATGAACATCGAAGCTCCATTAAAATCCTTCAGGAACAGCAACCATACCCGCAAATCATCTTTGTGCCCCTTCGTCACTCTCACAAAGTGATGGGTCTTACGGACACTAGCTGTGGCCAAAGACATTCTCCTGCAAAAAACTCTTCCAATGGGAATGATTCTACAGGCGAAATTCAACTTCCCCAAGAGTGATTGCATCTCACGCAAAGTCACCTTGGACACACCAAGGAACTGCCGAATCATGCCCTCTAAATCCACAATATTTTCCCTTGGCAACCTACATTCCATCTTGGCCAAGTCAATCATAATTCCCAAAAATTTGAGGGCCGTAACTGGACCCTCAGACTTTTCCATTGCAATGGGAACCCCAAAATCGGACGCCACCAAATAAAAACAGTTCCTCAACTTTAAAAAAAGTCTGATTCAGCCGACCCCAAAAAAAGAAAGTCATCAAGATAATGTACTATTGACGAAAATCCCGACCTGACCTTCACTACCCACTCCAAAAAAGAGCTGAAACACTCAAACAAGGAGCAGGAGATGGAACACCCCATAGGGAGGCAGAGGTCCACATAATAGGCTCCATCAAAACAACAACCCAATAAATAATGAGAAGAAGGATGGACCGGCAGCAATCGGAAAGCCGCTTCAACATCAACCTTTGCCAACCAGGCCAAATGACCCACCTCCCTCACCATCGTGACAGCCAAGTCAAGAGATGTATAGGACACAGACGCTAAATCATCCGGAATGCCATCATTCACGAACCCCCCCTTGGGAAAGACAGGTGATGTATAAGTCTGAACTTCCCCGGGTCCTTCTTAGGCACCACACCCAAAGGAGAAATGCACAAATGAGGAAATGGAGGGGCTCCAAAAGGACCAGCCATGCACCCCAACGAAACCTCTTTTTCTAACTTCTCCCACAACACTTCAGGCCACTCCCTAGCTGACTTCAGGTTACCTCTATAATGGACCACACCCCCCGTGGATGGAATTTTAAAACCATATTCAAACCCGTGCCACAATAACAACGCCTTTTCATTACAACCCTTCTGCTTAGCATAATGGGCGAGCCACCGCTCCATCCAGCTTACCCTCACTGGAGTTGTTCCCTTTGTCAGGCAACTCAACGACTCCCCCTGTTTTGTTCTTCCGGAAACACTTGGAGTACTAATGTGCTCCCCCACACCCCAAACACTCGTGTCTAAGCTTACAAGTTGAACCCCATTTGCACCTTTTCTCATTGAAAGAGAAGCAGAAACCCATAGACCCATGTCCCGATCATCCCACTTCATCTCAGGCTTAACCGACAGTCGTTGACGAAACTGCTCATCATAAGCCCAGCAGGCCATGCCCCCATAAGTTCGCTGAGCAGCCGCTACTTCATCTAAATAGCAAAATAACGCCACTCCCTGCTCCGGAAACTTGCCCGCCAACACACTGGCATAAATAACAAATGCTTGAAACCAATTGGTAATTGTTTTTGGCAACTTCCTATACCGCTTTTTTCTCTCTTCCTCCTCCTTCTTGGACGCCTCCTTTTTAGAATCCTCAGGGATTTCAAAGGACTGGTCAAGCGGTAAGAGTGAAAATAATTCAATAAATTCCCGTTTCCAAATCTTTTCCCTCAATTCCACCGTCAGGTGTATGCCCAAAGGACAGGACTGAGACAAGACCATATCGGCAATATTAAGTTCCTATCCCCCCGACCCCTTACCCTCAATGTTAGCAGCCTTTAAATGAGGCACCTCAGCTGCCTGAGCCTGGATTGTCACCCCATTCCCTTGTCCAACCTCAACTGGCCCACCCGCTGTCTTATTTGTTATCGAGATCCCAGGAGGGACCCAAGAACTGGCGACTCCTCCTGCTCCCTGTGCACTGGACCCTTCTAACTTAGCTAACAAATCCCTTAAACCCGCTACTACCATAACTGCTATAGAATCCGCATGCCCCACCCCAACTTTTTCCACCCCAGCATTTAAAACCCCTGTACCAGTCCTCCCCATACCTGCTCTGGGTTCCTGTGTAGCTGGGTGAGATGCAGCCGTAACCATTTTTTTAATCTGGAACCCGGTAACTCTAGGTTCCGTATCAGCTATATCTGGTTGAACTCCATCAGCCTGTAAACAGAAACATGTGACAAACCCCCCAATGGCGCCCATAACCCCACACCCCTCTGAGCCGTAGAAATACCCAAAACACTATCAGCCACTACCCCTCTCCCCCTCTTAGGAGCTGTAGCCCCAGACCCTACTAAACTTGCATCCCCATATCTCCGGCGCTGCCTACCCCTACTGGGCATTCCCCCACCTCCAGGCCTATTCGGCCGTTGTACAGACCCAACAGACTTTTTCAATACAGTACAGTGACCCCTTCCCACCTCCCCCCTTTGGCCAGTATCAAAACCCCTGGCCATACTCACCGCTGCCCTTTCTTCCCCTAAATCAGCACGTCCTGACATAGTAACACCGTCTTCCAAATCCAGCATGATGTTATCCATCCAAGAATCTTGTAGGCCATAAGCTTCCCCGCTCATACCGTCCTCTCCCACCACAAGCAAACTAGAAGAAGTCTCTGGCCGTGACCCAGTTACATTCCCTTCTGAAATATAAAGATTATTAGAAACAAACATATGGTCCCAAACATCATCATTCCCACCCCTCCGCTCCCTTCCATCCCCTCCTGAAACTGAATCACCCAATGTCCTGACTGAGATCCTGGACTGGCAAGGAGGACCACCCATCCGAGAAGAAGGAGGTATAATATCCTCCTCAGATGAATCCAAATATAAGGTTAAATCCTCCACGCCAACATATAACTGATGACCCCCCAAACTACCACTAGGCCTCACAACCTGGGCCGTGTGTTCTACAGTGTGCACTTGCGCTTCTACAAACTGTGTCCTCCCCCCAGGGCCGTTATCTCTGACTTCAATTTCACCCCCAACTCTCTGCCTTTCAACTGGCCCCACATTCCTGTCACTTTCCCACACTACATTTCTAACCATTATTTTTTCTGGCCTCAATGGACCATCATCTTTATTAGCCTGCTTTTTCTCCTTATTAGGCCCTTTAAGGCCGTAAACAGCCGCATTACCCTGAGCCATCGTAACACCGGCCTGTCTGGGGTGGGGCTCCTGATCCGGTTCAATGACATCACCACCGTCAGAAACACAAGGCTGCCTAGCCCCCGCTGCAACCTGACGACTCACAGAGCTGGGACATGCCTTCTTCTTCATCACTGACTTGGCACCCGGACTTAGACTCACTCTCCTGTGACCACCGGAACTCCTCGCGACATCCAGATCCAAGCTCACAGGCGGCCTGGAACGTTTTACAGGCCTGGCCATTGACGCCGACTTCACCTCCCCTTCACCAACATCCGGAATCCAGTAAGGAATGAAGACTCTCCTCCAACCAGGTAGGACCTCTTTTTTCAGCTGCCTCTTTAAGCTGCCCTAGCAGGGCATCCAACTGCGCCATCCTAACAATGAGCAGGAAAAGCCACGCAACAATGACAGACAGAGCTGCTATCAAAACAATTTCCTGTCAGATTGTTGCCTGCCTGTTCACGCTCATTCTTTAAATAAGTACCAGCTTGCGCCAGCCCCTCCCTCTTTTCCCACCAACCAATAAAAAAGACGGGCCTCTTCCTCCAAAGGTCAAGGCCCCTTCACGTTACTCCGCTTTCCCAGGGGCTTCTTGAAACTTTTAAATAATTGTCGTTTGTTAACAGCCAAAAATTGCCTCTAAGCTCCACCCACAGCTTTCTTCTTGTCCAGTTATCCAACTTCTTGTGTGAAAGTTTGGCAGTGCACGTTTAATATTTTTCAGTTAGCTATTTCAAACACGTGTAGTTTTTTTTAGCACAGCCAGAAATGCAGGGGACATTTATTGTAGGCGGACTAGCATTAGCTCCTACAACTAGTAATAGTTATTGTGGCTTTCTAGATGCCGTTCTGTTTGCTTTTTACTTGTGAAATTTTTCTACTGCGAGTGATTGTATTCTTTACAATCTCGTGGTTACAAAATGTATTTTCTTCAATTATTGATTTATGTTATTGTTAATAAAGTCTTAAGAACTTTAGTTCCTCATTACTTATGAATAATTATAAAACAGTTGTCCTAATCTCCCGGTCTGTGCAGGCAGACACAGCTCTGCACCTCCCCTTCCTATAGGGCTAGAATACAAGTGAATCGTTAATTTATTGCGCCCGTAAATTACCAAATTCGTCCATTTACAGACACGCGATAAATAATCTGCCATTAATAGTGGCCAGTTATTACAAAGGCAAGCTTGCTGTAGCAGTTAGCGCTTATAAAATTAACCAGAGTTCAGCAATAAGCGCTCAAAACATTAATCAAAGATCAGACCTCTGGTTAGTTTTTAAAATTTCTCCCAAAATACAGCATAGTATTCCTTTTTCAAAGTAAAAAAATATGAGCTTCTTTTTGCCTAGATTTAGAGTTTTGTCAGTAAAGACCCGCGGTGCTAACAAGTCTTTTTTTTCCAGCACACCCTTAAGACAACGCTGGTATTACGAGTTTTCTGAATGGCTACATTAGCCTCAGAAAAGGGAGCGTTGAGCCAAATTTAGCTCCACTTCAACTCTCAATACCAGCGTTGCTTACGTTAGCTGTAAGCTGGAAAAACGTGCTTGTGCACAATATCCCCATAGAAAACAATGGGGCTGATCTTGCTGCAAAAAAACCTAACACCTGCAAAAAAGCAGCGTTCATCTCCTAACGCAGCCCCATTGTTTCCTATGGGGAAACACTCTCTAAGTCTACACCTAACACCCTAACATGAACCCAGAGTCTAAACACCCCTAACCTTACACTTATTAACCCCTAATCTGCCACCCCTGCTATCGCTGAATCCTGCATTTTATTATTAACCCCTAATCTGCCGCTCCAGATACCACCGCAACCTACATTATACCTATGAACCCCTAATCTGCTGCCCCTAACATCGCCAAAACCTATATTATATTTATTACCCCCTAATCTGCCCCCCCAAGGTCGCCGCCACCTACCTACACTTATTAACCGCTAATCTGCCGACCGGACATTGCCGCCAATATAATAAATGTATTAACCCCTAAACCGCCGCACACCCTCCTCACAAACACTATAATAAATTTTATTAACCCCTAATCTGCCCTCCCTAACATCGCCGCCACCTACCTACAATTATTAACCCCTAATCTCCCGCCCCCAACGTCGCCGCTACTATAATAAAGTTATTAACCCCTAAACCTAAGTCTAACCCTAACACCCCTCTAAATTAAATATAATTTAAATTAAACAAACTAAATTTACTATAATTAAATAGATTAATCCTATTTAAAACTAAATACTTACCTATAAAATAAACCCTAATATAGCTACAATATAACTAATAGTTTCATTTTAGCTATTTTAGGATTTATATTTATTTTAAAGGCAACTTTGTATTTATTTTAACTAGGTACAATAGCTATTAAATAGTTAATAACTATTTAATAGCTACCTAGTTAAAATAATTACAAAATTACCTGTAAAATAAATCCTAACCTAAGTTACAAATACACCTAACACTACACTATCATTAAACTAATTAAATTACCTACAATTATGTAAACTAAAATACAATTAAATAAACTAAACTATAATACAAAAAAAAAAACACTAAATTACAGAAAATAAAAAAAATTACAATAAGTTTAAACTAATTACACCTAAGCATTGCCCCAAAGTAATCAGCTCTTTTACCTGTAAATAAAAATACAATACCCCCCAACATTACAACCCACCACCCACATACCCCTACTCTAAAACCCACCCGATCCCCCCTTAAAAAAACCTAACACTACCCCATTGAAGATCACCCTACCTGGAGCCGTGTTCACCCAGCCGGGCACTGATGGGCCAGAAATGGACATCCGGAGCGGCAGAAGTCTTCATCCGATTGGGGCAGAAGAGGTCCTCCAAGCGGCAGATGTCTTCATCCAAGCGGCATCTTCTATCTTCAATCAACCGGAGCAGAGCGGAGCAGAGCCATCTTAAATCCAGCCGACGCAGAGCCATCCTCTTCTTCCGATGTCCTAATAGCGAATGAAGGTTCCTTTAAATGACGTCATCCAAGATGGCATCCCTCGAATTCCGATTGGCTGATAGGATTCTATCAGCCAATCGGAATTAAGGTAGGAAAAATCTGATTGGCTGATGCAATCAGCCAATCAGATTGAAGTTCAATCCGATTGGCTGATCCAATCAGCCACTCGGATTGACCTCGCATTCTATTGGCTGATCGTTGGTGTTTTCAAGTGGTGGAAGTGATCCTGATTGCTTCCAGCTGCTTTCATGTTATTGCAGTGATGTCTCGATATTGAGGCATCCTGCAATAAAATATTTTAGCCATCCGATGCATAGAGAGCCACTCTGTGTGTGCGTACAGGTGGGTGGGCGCAAGCACGGGGGCGGGAACGAACGCTACACTATCGCACAATTATTTTTTTCTATAAGATGTGAGAGAGGACTGGGGAGGGTGGGGGGGTGGATATTGAGGGGGGCAGCTACACTACAGAAAATATTTCATTAGTTTATAAAAATACCATATTTTATGGCAAACTGGGTACTGGCAGACAGCTGCAAGTACCCAAGATAGCGCACAATAAGGTAGAGGGGGAGGGTTAGAGAGCTGTTTGGGGGAGGGGATCAGGGAGGTTGGGGGCTAAGGGGGGGATCCTACACAGCACAATGTTTTTTTTGTTTTTGTTTTTTTTAAAACAAGAAAAAAAAAACAAGCTTTTATTTTAGTACTGGCACACTTTCTGCAAGTACTTAAAGGGACATGACACCCACATTTTTTCTTTCATGACTCAGACAGAGAGTATGATTTTAAACAACTTTCCAATTTACTTCTATTATTTAATTTGCTTCATTCTCGTGTTGTTCTGCTAAAAGTTTTATCTATGAAAGCTCAGGAGCATCAGAGAATCTAGGTTCTAGCTGCTGATTGGTGGCTGCATATATATACTGATTGTCATTGGATCACCCATGTTTTTAGTTAGAAACCAGTAGTGCATTGCTGCTCCTTCAACAAATGATACCAAGAGAATAAAACAAATTAAATAATAGAAGTAAATTAAAAAGTTGTTTAAAATTGTATAAGGGATAAACCTCCTATTACGTCCTACGTTCTATACCTAAATACCAACCATAGCACAGAACTTCGAAAACTAACTAATGTCCTACCAAGTATCCATTTTAAACAACCAATGAGATGGCTTTCTTAAAGTCAGCCAGAAAAATGTCCAACCCGACGTCCACCAGGTGAACCCCATCCGGTCGGTAAAGGGCCTTCTTGTCGACCGTAATAGCGTCATGCCTGATGACGAATCCTCCCACGGCCGTGACCGCTCTTCCCACTTCCCTATGAACTTTCTTGCGGACATTGTACGCTGCCCTCTGTGTCACAATGTGACGCCAACGCAGCCATGCAACCACTTTAGACCAACCTAGCCGTACATCCTGGAGCCATGTGCACACCCACTTGATGTCCGCAATCATAACCCGAATTAAGTCCAACACGGGGATGGATCCCAGGTCGTTCCCGCCCAAATGCACAACAATCACTTGAGGCTTTCCCCACCTCCTATGCGCATCCTGTAACAGAGCGGGGAGCTCGCTCCAATTTAGACCCCTGCGCCCGAGCCAGCGAATGTTAGCCCTGGATGCTGCCAATCCTAGCTGCTGCCCTCCCGGGGATTGATGCGCCCTGATAGCCGCCCAGTGGATAAATGAGTGCCCAATAATCCACACGCGCACTGGGGTCTTTTTTTTTTTAATAACTTTATTTATGATTAGAATCCAGTACATACATGGCATAAGAATTAACTTAGTGCAGCTTAATGATATTATTCAAGAAAAAGACCATTGAAAGGGTACAAGTATCAATCTTTGTCTAGACACATCCTCAATGATCTGCAGAACTTCACCATGCAGAGGTCTGGGTTCATTCATTTTTTTTTTTTATAAATGACAAAACAACATTATAACATCATAACACAAATCTTAACAAACAAAAATAACAAACAAAAATAACTTACTTACCCAGGGCCCCCCGGTCAAGGTCGCCCCCCATGGACACGAGGGAGAAACAGAGAAGGAGAAAGAAGATGACAGCAAGAAGTGGTACCGCAACAAAGGACCCCAGAGCAGACAAGATTATGTGCACCTAGGCTAGGCTTACTGATTATTTTTGGGCAGCTGGGAAAGACCATCTGCCTTGGAGATTCTCATTTAAGATAAAAAGACTATTTTTAAATGGGTATATGACTCTTTCTCTAACTGACTCCGGTAGGTATAGAAGATAAGTGTCCCATTTAGATATGAAATGTTTTATCCGCTTCTCCGGATCGCCCTTCACGTCTGCCTGTTCAATTAGCATTTGCGTATGTATACTTCTAATCAGTTTTTGAAGAGAGGGAGGTTTTTCCCCTGCCCAACCCGCCAATATAATTTGCTTTGCCAGAACCACAACCAGAGACACAAAGTTATCAAAAGGATGGGAGACAGCGGCAGAGATTAGGAAGATTATGTGTTGGGCCGAGAGTACAATCTGAGATTTTGTTACTTTCGTAAGCCAGTACGATACCTTGAGCCAAAAGTTCCTAAGCTTGGGACAATTCCATATTAGATGCAACCAGTCAGGGGAGCTATAGCTACATTTAGGGCAAATATCCTTAGCCTCAGGAATCCATCTAGAGCGCAGATGCGGGGTAATGTAAGCTTGCTGAATAAATTTTAGGTGTGTCTCCCTCAATTTTGCCGAGATAGTGATTGTTTGTATCTTTTCCAAACTGTCACAGATAAGCCCCTCATCTACTAATAAGCCCTCAAAGCCAACCCATTTCGATATGAGTCTGCGCACTGCAGTGGCCTCAAAGTGTCTAAGTATGGTGTTGTAAGTGTGTGCGATTTTACAGGAACCCTGTCTCGCCAGTGCACATAAAGTGTCAATATTGGTGGGTTCTTTGGGGAGACGCCCCTCTGCTTTTAATTTAGAGATATAGTGCCTGCTCTGAAAGTACGCAAAACTGTGGCAGCTCGGGAGATTGAACTTCTCCTTTAAATCTTGAAATGGGACAATCTCCAATGTTAAAGGGTTAAAAAGCTGTTTGACCATGGTGAGATTTTGAGCCTGCCACACCTGAAATGCTTTGGTAGTGTAACCTGGTAGGAAATTCAAATTACCCTGAATTGGTAGATATTTACTCACAGATTTGTCTATTCCCCATACCCTGCACAACTTGGCCCAGGCCCTAAGCGGATCCCTGTACAAGACATGGCACTGTATTTGCGCAGGTAAGGAGGTGAAATTTGCATGTGGTAGAAAAGCCAGGGCCATTGGTTTGACCAAATTGTTTTCTAGTGTGGGGACAGTAAAATTGTTATTGCCAACCAGCCAATCTAAAACCAGCTTGGCTAGGGTAGCCCAGTTGTACCATGCTATATTCGGGAGACGAAGACCCCCTTTCTCCAAGGGCATGACCAGATAATCTCTCCCTATCCTATGCTTCTTCCCTCTCCAAATGAACTGTCCCAACGCGGACTGTAGTGATTTAGTATCTTGCTGGGTGAGAAGTAGAGGGAGCATCTGCAGAGGGTACAAGAGTTTGGGTAGCGCCACCATTTTAAAGAGGTGTATTCGCCCTGTGAGTGACAGGGGCAAATTATGCCAGCCCGAAAGCAGAAGTTTTATGTTACGTAGAGAGTCTGACAAATTTAATTGGTATACTTTGTTGGGGTTCATATGTATTTGAATGCCTAGGTACTTAAAAGATCCGTCTGTTATTCTAAGTGTGGTATTTGTTAAAGGAGTATTTTGCTTGTTTTGTAACCAGAGAACCTCCGATTTGTTGATATTAATTTTATACCCTGTGAAGGTCCCAAAATTTTTAATTATATTCAAATGATGTGTCAAATTAGTCGCAGGGTTGCCGATAAATAGAAGCAGGTCATCTGCATACAGAGACAGATGTAGCTTCTGATCCTGGATGTCTAGTCCGTCACAAGTTTGACGGATGTGACAAGCAAGGGGCTCTATGGCTAGGTCAAACAATAGAGGGGAAAGAGGGCACCCTTGCCTCGTGCCCCTCTGCAGTGCACGCACTGGGGTCTTTACTGTACCTATAACAACATGGATGGGGACAATGAAATGCTGTCAAACGACTACCAGCAGACCCCTCTTCTCTCCCCCTCCCCAGCCGGGAAGGTATCAGAGAGGTCCCAACCCTAACCCGCCCCCAGCACCTAAGCTTTCAAAGGGCGAATGTAGCCCCTATAGCGCTCCGACTTCCAACGCCCTATTTTCTTAATGACCGCCTGAGACGACCCACTAGCCGCTGCACTAGTCACTGCCCCGATACGGAACGAATGCGGAGCAATCTTAGACGGATCCAATCCCGCTGCCGCTACCACTTTGGCTAGCACTTTGCGGAATTGGAAGGCTGAAAGAGAACTGCCATCCTCGTGAACAAGAAACTGCTGCCCCCCACTCGGCCGGACATGGCAATACTCTGCCACACTCAACACTGGGCAGCATTCCGGGCTTTCGTGCCTAGCTAAAGGCAACCAAGCCCCTTTACCCTCCTGATCCGTTTTGGATCTGGGGATGAGCAGTAGTACGCACTCATCTGAGGCCCGCACATGCCCCACCTTAATGCTGCCCACCTCCCCTTTCATAGAGGCGGAGACCACCTCGCCTATCCTAAGAGCACCCCCGCAAATGCCAGCGCAAAAGCAGCCCGAAACAAGACCGCCTCGTATGCTGAACTGCACACTGCCCCCAGATTTACTACCAGCAAGCGCAACCGCTCTGGCGTGATTGGCTCCCTCCGATCCTTGGAAGGTGGGGCCATCCGGCCCCATCCCTTCAGGATCTGCCTTACTAAGAAAGTACCTGTATAATCCCCAAAACCTAATGCTTTGTTGAAAAACGACAATGCTGCTAACCTGCTCAGAGCTGACAACCTGGACACACCCTCAAGCTTCAAACACGCTAGCCATTCCAGAACGTGTACCTGAGACGCCTGCCGCAACAAGAAACCTTTCTGCTCGCTGAAGCGCTCCCACGCCTTCCAATGCGACAAGTATGCCGCCCACGTCTTAGGAGCCAGCGATGATCTGATCAGGGGGAGGATTGTCTCCCAACCTCCGCCAGCTGCCAAAGAAAAAGAGGGCATGTTAGACCCTCGGCCGCTGCTCTCGGGGCCACCCTTCTAAACTGATCCCATTGAAATCTCGAAAGGGCATCTGCTATCACATTGCTGACCCCTGGCAGGTGTCGCGCTGTGAAGCGAACATTAAGCTGCAAACACCGCAAGACCAGGTGCCGGAGGTAGGTCACCACCACCGGCGACGCTGCTGACAACCTGTTTATGGCGTACACCACGCTCATATTGTCCGACCAGAAGATCACCTACCGATGGCTAGCCTCTCTCCCCAGAGCTCTACTGCAATGACTATAGGGAAGAGTTTAAGCAATGCTAGATTACGCGTAAGGCCCGCGGCAATCCAGCCCTCAGGCCATGGCTCCACGCTCCAGTCTCCGTCTAAATAGGCTCCATAGCCCAGCCCGCCCGCAGCATCCGTGAACAGATGCAGGGCTTGGTTGGAGATAGGCCCATCCCTCCAAAGGCATACCCCATTAAAATGAACCAGGAACCTCTTCCAAACTCTTAGGTCATCCCTCATCTCCTCCGTCACCCGGTGCCTCTGACTATGCGTCCGAGGCCCTTTCAATTGGGCTTCAAACCTATGGTTGAAGACCCTCCCCATGGGGATTGCCCTACCCGCAAAGTTAAGCAATCCCAGCAGAGACTGCAGCTCCTTAATGGAGATGTGCTCCGCGTGACCAGCTGCTTGAACTGCCCCAAGGAGGCACTCAACTTTATCTTTCGGGAGCCTGCATAGCCATTCTACAGTGTCAACCTATATCCCCAGGAATGTCAAGCAAGTGCACGGGCCCTGCGTTTTTTCGTGTGTGAGCGGGACCCCAAACTCGGCTGTAACATCCTGCATCACTTTCATCAACCTAGCACATTCGTCAGTTTCCGGGCCCCCTACCAGCAGGAAATCATCCAGGTAGTGGGCCACGGCCCCGCCCCCAGATGCCCACTACCCAGTGCAGGAAGGAGCTGAGGCATTCAAACAGGGCACATGACAAGGAGCAGCCCATGGGCAAACACCTGTCAACAAAGAATTCACCTTCAAACTTCATCCCCATCAGCCGAAAGGAAGAAGGATGAAGCGGGAGCAAGCGGAAAGCGGACTCTATGTCCAACTTGGCCAGCAAGGCCCCGCGACCCTGAGAGCGAACCACCTCCAGTGCCTTGTCAAAGGACTGATAGTGTACAGAGCTGAGGTCCGGATCTATTGCGTCATTCACTGACGCCCCTTTGGGATATGACAGGTGATGAATAAGCCTGTACTTTCCCTGCTCCCGCTTGGGAACTACACCCAGTGGAGAGACTGCTAGATCCGCAAGTGGCCGTTCCCAAAATGGGCCAACCACCCTTCCCAGCCTCAATTCTTTCGCCAACTTTTCCCTCACCACGTGCAGGAACTCATAAGCTGACTTCAGATTGCGATGGACAGATGACCCGGTTACTTGAGAAGTAACCGGTATCTTAAACCCCACCCTCAACCCTGATGACAGGACTGCCGCCGCCTCCCCGTCAGGGTATAGCGCCAACCATGGCGCCATCTTCTCGTACCTAAGCGGAGTTGGGGCCCTTGCCCCCAGCCCCCCCTCTACTATTCTGGGCGGGTGCGCTTGAGTCCCTCCTTTTTGCACAGTCTGAACCCGGGTGTGGTCCGCTGCAAAATTTGTAGATGTGCCGAAAGGAGCAATTCGCTCCCCTGTCACTCTGCTTATCCTGGAATTTCCAACACTCCTTCCCACACCTCTTCTGGCACTGAAAGGACCGCTGGGTTCCAGGCTTAGTAATCGCAGGAGGCGAAGTAGACCTCTCGCACCCCAACTTAGACCACAGGTGCATATCCTGTGTCCCGAAGTGTAAGATGGGGTTGCCTACCATTTTCTTGCGGAATGCCAAATCGTAATCCCTCCAAGCGCCTTCCTTGAACCTCATAAATATCACCAATCGTGTCCTGATATTTAAAAAGGTTATGCCCCTGAGTCGGCCACCTATCCACATAGCAGGACGCCAACACCATATATCCGGCCTGCCATTCCTCATAAGTTTCCTGACGCCGGACTTTCTTGGGGCCAGAGCCCTCGGCCGCCCTCTCCTTAGCTCTACAAGCTTCTGGAGTGAGCTCTTAGATATTCACATAACTACCCTCTTGTATTTTTATAATCACCTTCGCCTTCAAATGGCCATATAGTGAGTGGACCAGACATGGGTATGAATCCCCGTGCACCGCCACTTTCCTTGAGGCCACCTGCCCTGCCGCAACCACCGGCGCCTCCCCCACCTGAGATAGGGAATTGTTCTCTACTACGCCTTGCGCGCCTGCCTTCGCCTGCACCTGCGCTGCCACTAACTTCTTTATCATTCTAAACATCTGTTGTTGGCCCTTACCCACTAAACCTAGCCCTGTCTCACTATCAGAGCCTGAGTCGCTAGATGAAGACCCCATGTTAGTGCATGTAATGTCAGTGATGGTGCACTCACCGGACTGCGGCAGCTGCTGCGATGTCCCTTCTGATGCTTGTAGGCGTCCGCTTGCCGTTGAGGTGGCAGGTCCTGCTACTCCTCCACTCCCCGTGCTCTGGCTGCTTGTACCAGCCTCCATTCTTTGCTCTGCAACAGATGACACCTGAGGAGACAAAACATACTGGGGAGTACTCTGAGTGACGAAGAGGGCCCCAGAAGGGGTAGCACCCTCCATTTCGCCACCCCTCGCCCTCTCCTGCACCCCAAGTGCTGCCGCCACAGCCCTCCTAATTAAGTCCTCCTGAACACCTAAAGCCTGGCTAACGCACTCTCTCACCTCACGCTGAACCTCAGCAGCGATCTGCGCACTGTCCACACACACAGTCACACCCCTCGCCTGGCCCAGCTGTGAATCACCTTTGTCACCTAGATCACCTGTCCCTTGATTCGCAGCAGCATTACCCTGCCTATTGGCTACCTCCTGGCCCCTGCCATTGCCTTGCATCTGCTCCCTTTGCTGAAAAGGGGGCTGTGACTGAAAGACCGCTTCCTGAGAGATAGTGGCATCATGTGTGCCTATTTTCTGCCCCATGCAAACTCTCACGCCTTGTTCCTGCCTCAAAGCTTGACTAGTTGTGAAAGAATCCCTGTTCGTAGCGATATCAGCACCATTTGTGCTACTACCACTCAGCACCACCACCTCCGCTTCTATTGGAGGCCTATTCTGCTGCCGCCTGTACCCCTGAGCCTGAGGATCCCCAGCTGTACTAATGGCGTCACTTGTGCCTCTACCCCTTGGGCCGCCCGTCTTCATGCCTGGCCCCTGTCGTCTCTGATCCCCACTCACAGCTGCACTCCCATCTGGCCCAATGCCCGCCCCCCTGCGACCGTCGTCGCCACCCGGAGTCTCCCCAACTTACTAGGGGTTGCTCCGGTAGGCGTCTCCGGTCATGCTGCAGGGTGGCGTCTCTCGCACGTGCGACCGCGCTCCTCCCCAGAAGAAGATCCGTCAGAGGGGGGGGAGGCGCGACGCACGTTACATGCGGGGGCGTGGCCACGCCCCGCACCAACAGAAGGCCCAAAGCCTGCTCGACCACGCGTACCGCCGCCGCTACCACCGGACCCCCCGGTACCATCCAGGCCCTACTCCATGCCGCCTGGCCCCCGGCCTGAGGCCAGAGACTGAACACCTAAAGCCTGGCTAACGCACTCTCTCACCTCACGCTGAACCTCAGCAGCGATCTGCGCACTGTCCACACACACAGTCACACCCCTCGCCTGGCCCAGCTGTGAATCACCTTTGTCACCTAGATCACCTGTCCCTTGATTTGCAGCAGCATTACCCTGCCTATTGGCTACCTCCTGGCCCCTGCCATTGCCTTGCATCTGCTCCCTTTGCTGAAAAGGGGGCTGTGACTGAAAGACCGCTTCCTGAGAGATAGTGGCATCATGTGTGCCTATTTTCTGCCCCATGCAAACTCTCACGCCTTGTTCCTGCCTCAAAGCTTGACTAGTTGTGAAAGAATCCCTGTTCGTAGCGATATCAGCACCATTTGTGCTACTACCACTCAGCACCACCACCTCCGCTTCTATTGGAGGCCTATTCTGCTGCCGCCTGTACCCCTGAGCCTGAGGATCCCCAGCTGTACTAATGGCGTCACTTGTGCCTCTACCCCTTGGGCCGCCCGTCTTCATGCCTGGCCCCTGTCGTCTCTGATCCCCACTCACAGCTGCACTCCCGTCTGGCCCAATGCCCGCCCCCCTGCGACCGTCGTCGCCACCCGGAGTCTCCCCAACTTACTAGGGGTTGCTCCGGTAGGCGTCTCCGGTCGTGCTGCAGGGTGGCGTCTCTCGCACGTGCGACCGCGCTCCTCCCCAGAAGAAGATCCGTCAGAGGGGGGGGAGGCGCGACGCACGTTACATGCGGGGGCGTGGCCACGCCCCACACCAACAGAAGGCCCAAAGCCTGCTCGACCACGCGTACCGCCGCCGCTACCACCGGACCCCCCGGTACCATCCAGGCCCTACTCCATGCCGCCTGGCCCCCGGCCTGAGGCCAGAGACTGAGCGAGGGCCAAGACAGTGGCCAGAGCACCCGGCGGGAGCGCCCGGCGGGAGCACTGGCAGTTGCTGTATAAGGGCCCCCATGTCTGTTCCCAGCTCACCAACCTCCCCCACATTAGACAAAGCCCTAGTCGTAACCTGGGCAGAAATATCACTGGGAACCGCTCTTGCTGCCCCCCCCCTTGCCCTGGAGCCCACCCTGTTCCCAGCCCTGCTCTTAGGGGTATAACTCAGCTCCCTCCTAACCATCTGCCTAGCAGCAATGGAGGGCCTATTGGATACCCTAACTTGGGGGGTAGGGGGTACCACATCGTCCAGGTCTGATGTTTCATTTTCTCCTGCAGGTTTCTTCCTTCTTGAAGGCTCCACCACCGCATCCCTGTACCTCCTGGGAGGCAAAGAAGTACGCCTGGCACGCTTCATGATCACTGAGGCCTAAAGTTGAAGATATCCAGCACAGAAGAAAGTTCTCCTCGAAGTCTGGAGGCAGGAAGAGGCCGAATCCACTGGAAAAGGACCCTATAAAGGCAAGAGGTACACCCTCCCACCCACTTGCAACATTGTAACATACACACACTCTAGAACCCTCCAGACTTCATGTCAGCTATCCCTTAATTTTGCTACAGGCCCACTAGAGGGCCTTCCACTTCCATTCTCTATCTAAATCATGAAATAATTTGTTTGGGTTTCATGTCCCTTTAAGATGGCGGGGACAATTGTGGGGAGGGGGAGGGAAGAGAGCTGTTTGGGAGGGATCAGGGGGTGGGATGTGTCAGGTGGGAGGTAATTAACCCCTTCACTGCTGGGCATAATACACGTGTGGTGCGCAGCGGCATTTTGCAGCCTTCTAATTACCAAAAAGCAACGCCAAAGCCATATAAGTCTGCTATTCCTGAACAAAGGGGATCCCAGATAAGCATTTACAACCATGTGGGGCATATTATACAAGCTGTTTGTAAATAATTTCAGTGAGAAACCTAAAGTTTGTGAAAAAATGTGTGAAAAAGTGAACGATTTTTTTTATTTGATCGCATTTGGCGGTGAAATGGCATGAAATATACCAAAATGGGCCTAGATCAATACTTTAGGTTGTCTTCTAAATATATATATATATATATATATATATATATATATATATATACACATGTTAAGGGATATTCAGGGATAATGTAACTATGACAATGTAACTATGACTAATTTTGAAAAAAAGTGGTTTGGAAATAGCAAAGTGCTACTTGTATTTATTGCCCTATAACTTTCAAAAAAAGCAAAGAACATTTAAACATTGGGTATTTCTAAACTCAGGACAAAATTTAGAAACAATTTTGCATGGGTGTTTTTTGGTGGTTGTAGATGTGTAACAGATTTTGGGGGTCAAAGTTAGAAAAAGTTTGTGTTTTTCCATTTTTTCATCATATTTTATAAAAAAAAAATTGAGCTCGCATTCTATTGGCTGTTCCGATCAGCCAATCAGATTGAACTTGATTCTGATTGGCTGATTCCATCAGCCAATCAGAATGTTCCTACCTTAATTCCGATTGGCTGATAGAATCCTATCAGCCAATCGGAATTCGAGGGACGCCATCTTGGATGACATCCCTTAAAGGAACCGTCATTCGTCGGGAAGTTGTCGGAAGAAGAAGATGGGTCCGCGTCATCGGATGAAGATAGAAGATGCCGCTTGGATCAAGATGGTTGCCGGTCCGGATCTACTCTTCTTCCCGGATAGGATGAAGACTTTGGAGCCTCTTCTGGACCTCTTCAGCCGCCGGATTATGGATCGCCAGCCCCCGCTTGGGCTTGGATGAAGATTTCGGAGCCAGGACGGATCGGTGGGATACCCGGCGAGGTGAAGATAAGGTAGGAAGATCTTCAGGGGCTTAGTGTTAGGTTTATTTAAGGGGGGTTTGGGTTAGATTAGGGGTATGTGGGTGGTGGGTTTTAATGTTGGGGGGGGGTATTGTATGTGGTTTTTTTACAGGCAAAAGAGCTGAATTCTTTGGAGCATGCCCCACAAAAGGTCCTTTTAAGGGCTGGTAAGGTAAAAGAGCTTTGAACTTTTTTAATTTAGAATAGGGTAGGGCATTTTTTTATTTTGGGGGGCTTTGTTATTTTATTAGGGGGCTTAGAGTAGGTGTAATTAGTTTAAAATTGTTGTAATATTTTTCTTATGTTTGTAAATATTTTTTTATTTTTTGTAACTTAGTTCTTTTTTATTTTTTGTACTTTAGTTAGTTTATTTAAATGTATTTATTTGTTGGTATTGTATTTAATTAATTTATTGATAGTGTAGTGTTAGGTTTAATTGTAGGTAATTGGAGGTATTTTATTTAATTAATTTATTGATAGTGTAGTGTTAGGTTTAATTGTAACCTCTGATTAGTCACAAAGAACCCACGTGACTCTATTACCGAACCAGACAGCTGATATATCAAACACTGACAGGAAAAGTAAGAATACACGGAGGAGCGTTTTTTATATATAAAGGTACTGTATGACATCTCTAATTGGAAACTTTTAAAGGAACTACAAAAAAGTAAAGACTGTGGGTAAACACCTGCTAGGAAAAGCCCTCTAATTAAAGCTTGCAACACTGTGTTTAATAAGACGCACAGCATTTTGAAAACACTCATTACAGACTATCAATACAGAAAAGGCTTATCATTGTTTTTACCATTGGTTCATACTGGTGTATGAAAGCTAACTATACTTATCAATCTGCAATGGTTTATTGTTACTGTATCAACCTATCCTAGGAAAAGCCCTCTAATTAAAGCTTGCAACACTGTGTCTAATAAGACACACACTACTTTGAAACACATGTTACATACTACCAACACAGAAAAGGCTTATCATTGTTTTCAATATTAATTCATACTAGTGTTTGAAAACTAACTCCTCATCAATTTATAGTGGTTTATTGTTAATGTATCAACTTATGCCTCTACTAATTTTTACTTTATTATATGCCCCTCATCTAACATATTAGCAGCTATTGGAGTCTTTTCTATCAGAATTGTAGTTTTAAATTAGAATTGTAGTTTTTAATGCATTTATAACACCGGTGTTATTAAGTTTTTAGAATTTAATTTTTTAGAACATTACTGTTTAATATTTTATTGCTATTAATATCTGTAAGGAATTTTTATTTCTTAGTATGAACTTTCTTAATAAATTAACAATATAACACTAATCTGCATACTATCCCTTTTTTCTCATTTTTAATTAGGATCTATATTTTTTACCTAAAATCAAAAACTTGTGAGGATCCCTAGTTCCCAGTACTAATTTAATCACAAATATATTTAACTATATTTATTTTTTTGCACCCCTACTTTTCACTACAACAATTATCATCCATACTGCACGTATACTATATACACAGAAGATCTACCTGGTGACATAGTCACTTTAAACTTACTGCTCTAACACTAATTTCACACCTATTTATTCTCACGATTTAATTTATTTTATTTTTTTTCCCCTTACATAAACAAGGAGAAATGAGCATGTTTTAACTTTCATTAACACTTTCACTAAGCAGCTTTCCACGCAGCACACATTATATTATCACTGAAAAGATAGAAGATTATTATACTATTTTATTTTATCATCATACCCGAACCTCATATTATTGGTATTATCTACCCTAACTAAAAGATTAACACTTTCATTAACACTTTCACTAAGTAGCTTTCTTCGAAGCACACATTATATTACCACTGAAAAGATAGAAGATTATTATACTAATTTATTTTATCATCACACCTTGAACTTATTATTGGTATTCTTTACCCCAACTAAAAGATAGAAGATTATTATATTATTTTATTTTATTTTACCATCACACCTCATATAAGATTTAATATTGGTATTCTCTACACCAACTAAATATAAATTAATGCAAAGGTCTTAAATTATATACGTTAATAATTTTAATATAGCTGGCGGCGGGGTAGGAGCTCACATTAGGGGGTATGTAATGTAGCTGGCGACGGTGTAGGGGGATCACATTAGGGGGTTATACTTTTAATTTAGGTGGCGGCGGGGTCCGGGAGCGGCGGTTTAGGGGTTAAATACTTTATTCGGGATTGCAGCGGGGGGATTGCGGTTGACAGGTAGATAGACATTGCGCATGCGTTAGGTGTTAAGTTTTATTTTGCAGGTAGTTTAGGGAGTTACGGGGCTTCAATACACAGCGTAAGGCTTACTATGGCAAAGATTTCTCCATTTTCGCCACGTAAGTCCTTACGCTGTATATTGGATACCAAACTGCGCGGGTTTGGTATACCTGTCTATGGCCCAAAAAACTACGGGCAAAGGCAGAAATATACGAGCGTAACTTCTAGGTTACGCCGTATATGTGATACCAAACCCGCGCAAAATTCGGCATCGCCGGCTTTTGCGGGCGATGCTGCATATCGGATCGGGCCCCAGATCAGGGCTTTGACAAATTCAAACAATGGATTTGAGCTATGTTTTAAAGTGCTGATGTTAGACCAGTTACTTTTGGCACAAAGTAAAACATAGCAATCTAGATATACATTTACTGTCTTTATTTTCTAGCTAGAAGAAAATCTATATAATTTAGCAATCTTTTTCTTTTGTAGTTCTACTGCTGGCATTTTTTTGTTCCCTGTCCAATAATCAGTGTGCAGGTTTGCCTTAGAGAACAGAATAATGGACTTTGCATCTGTAGTTTAGTAAGTAAAACATTGAATTTGTCTGAGATCTTTCGATATTCACTGCACTCATTGGATTTTATGAACGAATATTGTTTCCTTCAAACTTTTTCAGAAATGTAAAAATTACATTTTCTTCTATCATAAGCTAAATTTAAAAGGAAGCTGAAAAGTAAACTTTATTTTGAAGCAAAATGATTTGGAAGTCAAGCTATGATTTCCAGAAATTAAAGTGCATCTGGTTTGGACAGAAATAAAAATAGTTTAGGGGAAATTGTTTTTAATGCCAGACTACTAAAAAGTAGTATAGCATATTGTGTCCTGCGATATCATTAGCACACCACGTAATCTTGCCCTATATTTCTATAACTACAGTGGTTAGTAGCAGGTTAGATATCCACAGTTACTAAGGAAATGATTATGGATCAGTTAAAGATCGTGCAATTAGTTAGTGCTCCACTTGTAAACTAGCTCATATTGGGGGGCCATTTGGGGCACATTTAAAAAATTAACCAGAGGTCTGACTTCTGGTTAATTTTTTCCCCAGCTACAATTCCCTTAACTGTAATGCCCCTTCACAGTCTCTTAACCCCCGAGATAGGTCTAGATTACAAGTGGCGCACTATCAGGATTTTGCGCTTGCTCACTTACTGCACTCAAAGTAAAATTGTAACGCGGTTGGGTTAGTGCGTATATTAAGAGTTGAATGTAAAAAGTTAGTGCAGTAGTGTTATTGCTTATTGTGACCTGCTCTAACTTTGGGGCGCCACTTATAGTCTAGCCCATTGTAAGCTCCAGTTAAGTAATTCTCTTTTTTTGTTTTCTGTACACAAATTAATCTTGAGGAGTTAGACAGGACCAGTGACAAAGACCACATAGGCTGAAATGTAGGGTTAGCTGTACAAATTTTTCATTTAGTATTGATTGTCTGGTATTTAAAAGCTGGACTGTTCTTTTGAATAACATTAAACTGATGTAATATAGATCTCGTCTGTAAAAAGCGCAAGTAAACTAAAATATGCTGCACCCTGGGGGGGGGGTAAAAATACATTATTGACCTTTATTTTGTCATTTGAAATAGCTGTTTATGCCTGTTGTATCCTCACCTATACTACATATTTAAATACTTAAAGGGATACTAAACACATTTTTTTTCCTTTAATGATTCAGATAGAGCATGCAATTTTAAACTTCCTAATTTACTCCTATTATCAATGTTTCTTTGTTCTCTTGCTATCTTTATTTAAAAATCAGGAAAGTGAAGCTTAGGAGATGACCCATTTTTGGTTCAGAATCTGGGTTATGCTTGCTTATTGGTTTGGTCAATGTAGCTACCAATAAGCAAGCTCTATCCAAGGTGCGGAACCTAAGCTTTACATTACTGCTTTTTAAATAAAGTTAGCAAGAGAACGAAAAAAAACTTGATAAAAGGAGTAAATTAGAAAGTTGCAATCATGAAATAACAATTTTTAGTTTAGTATCCCTTTAAGTAATGGTTATAAAAAAGTGCAAACAAGAAAGTTTATAATAAATCAAACTCCCAGTGGGTGAGGGGTGGGACAAAGAGATAATAAAATGTTAATTTGTCCATTGTTCTATTAAAGTACTGACCTCACTGTACATACAGTGACAGAAGAGATAAGGAGGATTCTGTGTATATTACTAATACTTTGTTTGATGGATGTATTAATTTTTTCTGTCACCCTGGCAGTTGACATTGGAGGTGTGAGTGCAAATCCATTTGAGACTAATATATATATAGATATAGATATAGATATAGACATAGAGATAGATATAGAGAGGGAGAGGGAGAGAGAGAGACTAATGAGATCTGCTCTCCATGCAAGCTCAGCTAATTTGACTTAGTTGTGGTTTCCATTAGCAGAGTTTGCTATTTTATATACAAAAATATACATAAAGAAGCGATTTCCCTAGACTGGTATAACAAGTCATTATAAACACATCAAGGGGATTTTTTTTAGTACACTGTCCCTTTAAGTAATTGGATGTAATGTGTTTTGTCTATGCACAAAAGCAATGTCCATCATGCACATTGAAATAGTGTAAAAATAAAAAGTCAGTTTTGTGGTTTATGAATTTCTCTATGAGCAGTCACAAATGCTGGCTGAGCATCATGGGAAATGTAGTTCCAAAACCTCTGGAGGGCCAAGTTTGAGGATGTCTGTTCTAGGGGTAAAAATATTGTGACTTTGCAATTGTGTTTGTTCTTCTTGCTTTAACAATTGGGCTCCATATGTAATCTAAGCCATGGAATATATGTCTCCCACATTTTCTGTAATAACAATGGGACCTCCCTTATTTGCCTTACAATTAGGGATTGGCGGATCTGTTTATATTTGAATTTGAATGTTAGAATGCATGTTATTGTAGAAATTCAATTTACATAATTGAATGTTGACAAGAACGAATATTCTCAAAAATTCTATAATCGAATGCTATTTACAGTTTTCGAATGTTACTTTTGAATTTGAATGTTCAGAATTAGATTGAATGTCCACATTCAATTTAACAAATACTATTCAGAAGTTCAATAGTTAATGTGGTAGGGAATTTAGTAAATTGATACATAATAGATACAAATATATCAATTCAAATGTTTCGAATATTGCATAATTTGAATACTACATTTAAATAAAGCATTAGAAATACTATTACTTATATATAAATTTGAATATTGCATAATTTGAACATTATATTTAAAGAAAGCATTAGACATACTATTTTATAAATATAAATTCAAATTTTTCGAATTTGAATATTGCATAATTTGAATATTACATTTAAAGAAAGCATTAGACATACTATTTTATATATATAAATTCAAATTTTTCGAATTTGAATATTGCATAATTCGAATACATGAAAAGAATGTTAGAATGTTGTGCAAACATTCAAAATTCAAAACGAACAAAATGTTAAAATTTGTTTCATTTTTTGAATGTTATGAAACATTCACCCATCCCTACTTACAATTTATTTCTAAATAATTTTCCAATTACTGTACCAGTTTATACATTTTCAGTCATTTTTTTTAAATCTTTATTATTTAAAGGGACATGAAACAAAAAAAAAAACAATTTTTTTCTTTCATGATTTAGAAAGAGCACGCACTTTTCAACAACTTTCTAATTTACTTCTGTTATCTATTTTGCGTCATTCTCTTGATATCCTATGCTGAAAAGCATATCTAGATAGGCTCAGTAGCTGCTGATTGGTTGCTGCACATAGATGCCTCATTTGATTGGCTCACCAATGTGCATTGATATTTCTTCAGCAAATATATCTAAAGAAGGAAGCAAATTAGATAATAGAAGTAAATTGGAAAATTGTTTAAAATTGTGTTCAATCTCTACCTGAATCATGAAAGGAAACTTTTGGGTTTAGTGTCCCTTTAACTCAGTGACCTAATCTGTAGCTATAAATTATAATTGGATTTTAATAGTTTAAACAAATCTTTAAGCCATTTAGTATGATCCACTGATTATTTCAACTGCAAACTTAAGGGGACATGAAACCCCAAAAAATTATTTTATGATTTAGGTAGAACATACAATTTTAAACAACTTTCCAGTTTACTTCTATTATCTAATATGCTTCATTCTCTTTGTATCATTTGTTGAATGAGCAGCAATGCACTACTGGTTTCTAACTGAACACATGGGAGAGCCATTGAAAAATGGTATATTTATGCAACCACCAATCAGCAGCTAGAACCTAGATTATTTGCTGCTCCTGAGCTATACTAGATAAATCGTTCAGCAAAGGATAACAAGAGAAGGAAGCAAATTAAATAATAGAAGTAAATTGGAAAGTTGTTTAAAATGGTATGTTCTGTCTAAATCATGAATGTCTAATTATGAATTTACTGTCCCTTTAACTTGCCCATAAGGGAAAGTGTACCAGCAATGGATGGTGTTATTTAAAATGTATGTTGAAATTGAAAAGGTAAGTTTTTGAGGGGTAAAAATACCTAAGTCATGTTAAAAATGGGGAAACAATATATTTTTATTTTTTTTTGGCCAGGGATATGGTTGATAAAGGGTCTCAGGGTCATGTAAAGGTCATACCTGGGATAAGCCTGAAAATATATTAAAAGTACATTGTATTCAAAAGTATTGTATTACCCTTATGAAATGCATGATTTAATCATGTCTATGACCTGAATAACTCAAATAAATTTAATTAACTAACATACCAGTATTTCCTGCTAATGTTCAAATAAATACATGTTAACCAATGAAGATTAGCAGGAAGTACTAATCAGCCAATGAGCATTAGTAAGAAATGCCTATTATCCAATGAACACTATTTGGAAGTACCTAACAGCTGTATCAGCAGTTTCAAACAGTGTTTCTGGTCACTTTGAAATAGCTGCCAAGCTCTACCCACTAATGACATCTCGATCTGGGCTGCATCTAGGCACTCTGCTGAAGAGCATTGACAGTCTGTTGAATCCAACTAGTGAGCCTTTTGTGATTGGATGCCATATACAGCCCAGATCGTGAGGTCATCAGTGGGCTGAACTTGGCAGCCATTTCAAACTGGCCAGAAACAATATTCATTTTAAAATACATTTTTACTGTTGATATAAAAAGGGTGCAGGAGGCTATTTGTAGCTTAATCTAAGGTAAGACTTTAAGATGACTAAAGTGTAGACTGTCCCTTTAATATGGGCCTAGCTGCCATTGAATGTTTTTAGAGTGTCATTCCAAAATCATGAACATCATGAACATTCCCCTCATCAGATTTATATATATATATATATATATATATATATATATATATATATATATATATATATATATATATATATATATATATTGCCATTTAACACCAATCATATTTTATATTATTTACTAACTAAGCTATTTTCAAAGCCAGATGGCTGAAGGGTAAACTCATAATCAAGGTTGCTGGATGAAATCTGTCAGCTAAGAAGTTATTTCTTCCAATATATTGTATATGCAAATGTGCAACTATTCCATTAGCCCCTTTAATAATGCTAGAATATAAAAGTTAATCTGTATTGACCCTGAGAGCTAGTATAATTTAAAAGTATTTATGCAGAAGCTAAGAAGAACAATTTCTTCACATATTGAAGGTTATCACATCTTATTTTTCATAGGTCATTATACCTGTTCTTACACCATCAAAAATGAACAATTATTTTCTTATAGAAATAGTATTTTCATTAACTGTAAGCAGTATGTGATGATATAGGTCTGCACCGTGATGTACTAAGAGCTCTTTCATGCCCCTCCTCGGCTTGCTATTTTTGGAACCTCTTACACCTTGTATCATAACACTCGTGGACGCGTTTCGTCTGTGCCTGGACAGCCTTTTTCAATAGGACACAATGACAGCTGGTACATCACAGAAAGGCCCTGTCCGTCAAAGATCACTGAGACTCGCTTATGCTAAAAATAACTGTTTGCCAAGATTTTAAAAGGAGGCTTTTAAGTAGGCTTATTTTAACTTACATCTTATAAATGTAACTTTATGTGTGCATAATTCCCCTTAAATAAATTGTTGTTGTGAGTCACGGGTGCGCTTATCCCCTATATCTATCCTTTGCAGCATTCGAATCCAGGAGACTGAGAAGCCATCACAGTCTACGAGAGGAGTGGCACCGCACTCAGAAGCTATATGCAGGGAAGTGCTGTGTGGCAATGCATGATATGGGACTTTGATTCAACATTTCCCTAAGTATAAGTATGGTCTGGCATGTATAGCCTTTGAGAGTATTTGTTTATTTTAAAAATATAACCCGTTATAGAATTGAATAGTGTGTACAGACTAGTATATATAAGCTTACAGTGTATTGTTGTATCCCAAGCAATAGTTCACTACTTCTGTCACTAGAGCGCTGCTATTTTTGGGAAAAGATTTTTGCTAATACAGGTCTGTCTTGAATAAGCAGTAATAGATCCCATTGGACCATCAGACAAAATGTGGTAGCTGCCTAAGGGTGCCTTTACATCTATCCATACAACTTTCATGATTCATAGTGATTTTAAACAATTTTCCATTGACGTCTATTATTAGATATATTCAGTTCTGTTGGTTTCTATTCTTGAGAAACATACGACTAGATTATGAGTTGTGCGTTAGGGTAAAAAAGCAGCATTAGGAGGCCCTAATGCTGCTTTTTTACACCCACTGGTATACGAGTCTTGAAAGTTTAGGGTCACCGCACACTTCTTTGGCCTTACCGCAAAACGACTTACGTAAACTTTGTAAAGTCTTCTTTTTTTATTGGACTTCCATAGCTCCTGTATTACGAGTCTGTCCTGGGAGGCCAAAAAGTGAGCGGTGCACCCTACCGTGTCAAGAGTCCTAACGCATTTAAAAGTCAGTAGTTATGAGTTTTATGGTACAACGCCGTAACATAAAACTCATAACTAAAGTGCTAAAAAGTACACTAACACCCATAAATTACCTATTAACCCCTAAACCGAGGCCCTCCCGCATCGCAAACACTATAATAAAATTATTAACCCCTAATGTGCCACTCCGGACACCGCTGCCACCTACATTATATTTATGAACCCCTAATCTCCCACCCCGACATCGCCGACACCTGCATTATAATTATTAACCCCTTATCTGCCGCTCCGGACACCGGCACCACCTACATTATATGAATTAACCCCTAATCTGCTGCCCCCAATATCGCCGACACCTACCTATTATTTATTAACCCCTAATCTGCCGCCCCCAATGTCGCCGCCACATATATTAAAGTTTTTAACCCCTAAACCTAAGTCTTACCCTAACCCTAACACCCCCTAACTTAAATATAATTTAAATAAATCTAAATAAATATTATTATCATTAACTAAATTATTCCTATTTAAAACTAAATACTTACCTGTAAAATAAACCTTAAGATAGCTGCAATATAACTAATAGTTACATTGTAGCTAGCTTAGGGTTTATTTTTATTTTACAGGCAAGTTTGTATTTATTTTGACTAGGTAGAACAGTTATTAAATAATTATTAACTATTTATTAACTAACTAGCTAAAATAAATACAAAAATACCTGTAAAATAAAACCTAACCTAAGTTATACGAACACCTAACACTACACTATAATTAAATAAATTAACTAAATTAAATACATTTACCTAAATTAAATTAAGTTAGCTAAAGTACAAAAAAAACCCCACTAAATTACAGAAAATAATAAACAAATTACAGATATTTAAACTAATTACACCTAATCTAATAGCCCTATTAAAATAAAAAAGCCCCCCCAAAATAAAAAAAAACCCTAGCCTAAACTAAACTATCAATAGCCTTTAAAAGGGCCTTTTGCGGGGCATTGCCCAAAGTAATCAGCTCTTTTACTTGTAAAAAAAAAATACAAACAACCCCCCAACAGTAAAACCCACCACCCACACAACCAACCCCCCAAATAAAAAACTAACTAAAAAAAAAAACCTAAGCTCCCCATTGCCCTGGAAAGGGCATTTGGATGGGCATTGCCCTTAAAAGGGCAGTTAGCTCTATTGGGTCCAAAGTCCCTAACCTAAAAATAAAACCCACCCAATACACCCTTAAAAAAACCCTAATACTAACCCCCTGAAGATCGACTTACCGGGAGAAGTCTTCATCCAAATAGGGCCGAAGTCCTCAACGAAGCCAGGAGAAGTCTTCATCCAAGCCGGGGGAAGTGTGTTCCTCCAGATGGGCAGAAGTCTTCATCCAGATGGCATCTTCTATCTTCATCCATCCGGCGCAGAGTGGGTCCATCTTCAAGACATCCGACGCAGAGCATCCTGTTCAGCCGACGACTAAAGCTGAATGAAGGTACCTTTAAGTGACGTCATCCAAGATGGCGTCCCTTAGATTCCGATTGGCTGATAGAATTCTATCAACCAATCGGAATTAAGGTAGAAAAAATCATATTGGCTGAAGCAATCAGCCAATAGGATTGAAGTGCAATCCTATTGGCTGATCCAATCAGCCAATAGGATTGAGCTCACATTCTATTGGCGGATTGGAACATCATCTGCAGCCATAGCTGACAAAGGGGTTAGTGTAGTAAATGTAAACCCAGATACTAAACAGAATGTAACCCACCATTATCTTGCAGCATCCTTACAAAACCCCACATTGACACAACCCTATCAGCCAATAGGAATCACTTAAAAGGTCCCTTCATTCAGCTTTAGTCGTCGGATGAAGAGGATGCTCCACGTCGGATGTCTTGAAGATGGACCCGCTCCACGCCGGATGGATGAAGATAGAAGATGCCGTCTGGATGAAGACTTCTGCCCGTCTGGAGGACCACTTCGCCTGGCTTGGATGAAGACTTCTCCCATGTTCGTTGAGGACTTCAGCCCTATTTGGATGAAGACTTCTCCCGGTAAGTCGATCTTCAGGGGGTTAGTGTTAGGTTTTTTAAGGGTGTATTGGGTGGGTTTTATTTTTAGGTTAGGGACTTTGCGCTGTAATAGTGCTAACTGCCCTTTTAAGGGCAATGCCCATCCAAATGCCCTTATCAGGGCAATGGGGAGCTTAGGTTTTTTTTTTATAGTATTTTATTTGGGGGGTTAGTTGTGTGGGTGGTGGGTTTTACTGTTGGGGGGGTTGTTTGTATTTTTTTTTTACAGGTAAAAGAGCTGATTACTTTGGGGCAATGCGGGGGGCTTTTTTATTTTAATAGGGCTATTAGATTAGGTGTAATTAGTTTAAATATCTGTAATTCGTTTATTATTTTCTGTAATTTAGTGTTTTGTTTTTTTTGTACTTTAGCTAATTTAATTTAATTTAGGTAATTGTATTTAATTTAGTTAATTTATTTAATTATAGTGTAGTGTTAGGTGTTTGTGTAACTTAGGTTAGGTTTTAATTTACAGGTACTTTTGCATTTATTTTAGCTAGGTAGTTATTAAATAGTTAATAACTATTTAATAACTATTCTACCAAGTTAAAATAAATGCAAACTTGCCTGTAAAATAAAAATAAATAATAAGCTAGTTACAATGTAACTATTAGTTATATTGTAGCTATCTTAGGGTTTATTTTACAGGTAAGTATTTAGTTTTAAATAGGAATAGTTTAGTTAATGATAGTAATATTTTTTTATATTTATTTAAATTATATTTAAGTTAGGGGGTGTTAGGTTTAGACTTAGGTTTATGGGTTAATAACTTTAATATAGTGGCGGCGACATTGGGGGCGGCAGATTAGGGGTTAATAAATAGTAGGTAGGTTGCGGCAACATTGGGGGCGGCAGATTAGGGGTTAATAAATATAATGTAGGTGTTGGCGATGTTGGGGGCTGCAAATTAGGGGTTAATACATATAATGTAGGTGGCGGCGGTGTCCAGAGCGGGAGATTAGGGGTTAATAATTATAATGTGATGGGTATATATGTGTGTATGTATATATAAGTGTATATTTATATATATATATATATGTATATATTTGTGTGTATATATATATATATATATATATATATATATATATTATATATTATGTTATATGGGTAATTTGAATCTCACATATTAAGCATATTGAGGGTAGCCTTAAATCTTGTATCAAATGTTTATAATGTAGCACACAGTATCCCATAGTAACATTACACAAGTTTCTTTTGTATAAGTTGTAGCATATGGTTCTAATATAACATCCTCTCTACAAATGGTTATATGGGCATATTCTGTTATGTGCTATAACAACATTCTTATTTCCTGTGGGCCCCTTATGCAGATGTGAAGTTAACTACGTTTTTTATATATTTCCTGTGACCTCATGTATGACATATACATCACTATAAATTCTTTGTGTGTTCTTCAATAAAGGGGACTTTTGTGAAAACATTCAGTTGCATGTGTGTGTGATTTCAGTGGTCACCCCAGGGCCCTGAAGAAAACGTGTGCCGCACCCTTATCAGCCAGAGCAGAGCTAAGGAACAAAATAAGTAACCCTACAAACTGGTGTCAGACACGTGGGATGAAACAGGGAACTCTCGGAAGGTGAGCTGAACAAAGAGTCCTTTTTATTCTGACCTTTTTTCTCTTACCACGAGACCCCTTAAGTTTCATTTTACATAGGAATAGTTGGGAATATATATGTGAATCTTTGGTAGATTCTAACTATTGTCTAAAAAGAGGAATAGTAGATTTCTTTGGTAGAAATCAGGTTAAATATATATATATATATATATATGAATCTTTGGTAGATTCTAATTAAATCTTTGATAGATTAAAAATACAAAGGAAATAGATTTCTTTGGTAGAAATCAGATTATATAAAGTCTGGCTGAAGGGTTAAACTACACATTTTCTTGCTGCTTGCTTTTGAAATACGCTGTATGGCTAACATTGCTTTAAAGTTATAAGATAAATACTGCATTGTTTAAATGAATTCTTATGCTGCTTGCTTTCTAAATATGCTGTATGGCAAAATACTGTTTATTGTATAAAGTGTTAAGAAAGTAAAATACTGCTTATTGTTTAAAGTATTAAGAAAGTAAACTGTTGCTAATATGTATTGCTGTTTCTGAATGTTAGTTAAAACGCTACATTTTTTCTGGTGAAGGGTGACCTTTGACCTAGAGATAATTAATGCCAGAAACTACTGAAAGAAACTAGCATAGTGATATTTTTTTCTCTCTCTCTTGTTGTAAACTTAAGCATTAAGCACAATAACTGGTAACGGAGTACAACCATTCTAGTTAATGTGGTTTTTGCAAAAAGATTCAATAATTAATTGCTCTTAAAGGTAAAGGTATTGTATTTTTTTATTTTTATTATTTTTTATTATTATTTTTTTATTATTTTTTTGTATTGTATTATATTTTGTTGTAAACGTTTTAAATGATAAGTTAGGATTTGAGAATGGGCAAATCCCAGTCTAAACAATTTCCAACACCTAGACCAGGAGAAAAATGTAAAAATTATGTGGGAAGGGTGTCGCCCGATGGGTTTATGTATATTTTTCCTTGGGTTCAGAATATGGCATAACATAAAACCACAAAAACCATACTTTATAAACATTTCACTGAAATACACCATGGAGACCTTAAATGTTTTCAATGTTGGGGAATGAAAAAAAATTAGACCTAACAAGAGAGGGGGAAATATAGAAAAGGTACTCCTAAAAAAAGAAGCAGAACTCATATTTGAATATAAAACAGTACACCCATTGGGACTTAATAGTTCCTTTGATCTTAATTCGATCTTATAACCAGTTATCAGACAAACAAAATAGTTGAACATACATTATAATTGCATCTGTCATATAAAATACTTTTTTTTTTTTTTTTGCAAATAATCGTATTCATACACTATCGAAATAAACATAAACGAGGCTGTACAATAGCTGTCTTTTAAGCTATATTTACATATTTTTACTTTGTATCACATCCTCCCCTTACTCCTTAAACGTATAGACAGTTGATTCTCTACACACTTCTAGCGCTCACCTAAACCAAAGAACAACCTGATATTGCAATTTTGCAAGATTATTATAATAAAATGAAAAAAACCTCTTTGAGCAATGTATATTCACATATATAAAAATCACTTTCAACAAAAAACTGTATTAAAGAAAAACTTGTTATAATACAACGTTGAGATATAGGCAACTATATCTGTATACTTAACTTTACATTCTCATATATAGTTTACATGACCTTAAACATGAAGGTCATATAAACTTCATAAACTTTTCATAAATTTAAACATTAACTTAATATTCCATGTTTTGTTTATGTATTTAATTCTAATGGCAATTATTTCAAAAACACTCAATGAGTTAAATTAGATGGAATATTCTTTTTGATAAGGTGCACCCCATCTATCTAGGAACTTAACTCAGAGACATTCACCTTAGAAGCACTTAAGGGTTAATTTAGACTATTCTCTAACCACACCTGTCCCTAATCAAACACTCCCTATAAAAAGGCAGTAATTTCATATAGTAAGCATCTTGATAAAGGCAGCTAACACTGCCGAAACGCGTAGATTTGCTTACTCCTATTATTCTAGAATTTTAATATTGATAGTGTTACACTATACAGGTTCATCCCCATCTCTATGATTAATATAGAGGGAGGACATATGAATAATTCCTGTGTGCAACCAAGTACTAACTAAGGCTATTCAACTGCTGAATTGTTCTATTGGCGCAAAAACAGGTTCATTTCTATCTCCTTGAATCAACACTGAGATCGATGTATGAATAATTCCTGTGTGCCCTCCTGTCCCTTCCTTGCTCCCATCATAGCCCTAGTATACACTAAAAGTGAAAAAAAACCAAGTGCTTAGGAGCTTCTTCAAAAAAAAAAAAAAAGGACAAGTTTCATATTCCAGAACGGGCAAAAAACCAAACGGATCAACACTTCACAGGATTCAGAGCTGCTGATAAAACAAACTGGTTTGAAAGATTTGGACAGACTTTTGGACACTGGACATTCGCAAGTATTGATACTAACCATTACACAACCAATTATACTTTGTTACAATCAAGAATTGGATACAATTTTCAAACGTGTTGTGCTTAAGCATATCACAGGGATTGGAGGAATACAATAGTCAGGTGACGTGACGTCACACCTCCCGATCCATTTCTCACAGTTACTCCTAACGGCTGAACAGATCAGACGCCTCTACTGAATACTGTGATCAAATATCTCACTGCTTAAACAAAATACTGGTAACATTTAGTTGAGTCAACTTTACTGTGCTAAGAGTCATTTACCTTTATCAAGTTTATTCATATTCATATATATTTTTAAAGGCACACTCAAGGAACCTTTTAGAAATGTTATATCTGCTGTATTTTTATGTTTTTTAATATGATTAGTATGTTTTATTGTTATTGATGCCGGCATCCCATGTAATTGAATATATGCTAACATATTCTGTATGCATTAACCAGTTATTCACTTAAATTGCTATATAAATTCTCTTTTTTAGTACCATTGGGTCTTCTTGTTATTTCATTTTATTTGCATAATAATCTGGTTGGCTCTACTTAGCTGGAGCGCTTATCCCACACCATTCTCACCTCTATATCTTACAGTCTGTAATTGGAGATTTTATCAGACCATATCAGGGATTTAAGCACAGAAACCTTTTCTGACTAGCACTCACACCACCCTTTTGTTTGTTTGTTTAAGGGTGACCTTTGACCTAGAGATAATTAATGCCAGAAACTACTGAAAGAAACTAGCATAGTGATATTTTTTTTTCTCTCTCTTGTTGTAAACTTAAGCATTAAGCACAATAACTGGTAACGGAGTACAACCATTCTAGTTAATGTGGTTTTTGCAAAAAGATTCAATAATTAATTGCTCTTAAAGGTAAAGGTATTGTATTTTTTTATTTTTATTATTTTTTATTATTATTTTTTTATTATTTTTTTGTTTTGTATTATATTTTGTTGTAAACGTTTTAAATGATAAGTTAGGATTTGAGAATGGGCAAATCCCAGTCTAAACAATTTCCAACACCTAGACCAGGAGAAAAATGTAAAAATTATGTGGGAAGGGTGTCGCCCGATGGGTTTATGTATATTTTTCCTTGGGTTCAGAATATGGCAGATTGGACAGAAGCTATGAGAAGCTCTGATCCATTCCCCAGAGAGAAGGATAATGATAAATTTCATATGAATATGGTAAAAGGGTTGTGTCTAGGTGATGAAGAGGCATTTCCATGGTATAAAGGTGATCCGAGATGGAATATGGATTATATGAAAAAGGGTGGGGAAAATCGGCTGACTGTTGCTCCATACTGGCAATATATTGATATAGATGGAAATAAAAAGAAGGGTAAAAGTGAGAAGCAAAGACAGAAAGCATATTCACCCCCCCTGCCCCATATAATGCCCCTCACCTACCTTTGCCATCATATAACAGACTATATCCTAGCCTCCCATCCCCTAGTGACATAGATCTAGAGACTATTGCTATTGCCTCTGCTCAGGTACCCCAGGAATGGACCTTGCCAGGACCTTCTGTAACTCCCCGATACCAGGTCACTAAACCCCCAATTATGCCCAAACCCCTGATTAAGGTTGAACCAGTAACACCTTCCTACCCCCCTACAATAACCCCACAATATAAAAGAGGGAATGAAGAAGTAGAGGAGGAGGAGGCAGCTGTACCAGAAGCTAGTATGCAATTTCTTACTGTTGGAGACCAATTAATCATTAAACCTTTGTCCCCCGGGTGAATTAAGGGAAATTACCAAGGGAGCCCCAAACCCCCGTCAACATCCATCAGCTTGTATTATGTATTTAAAAAGAATGTTACAAGGACAAAACATGACACAGACAGACATAAGAATTATCATTGATGCACTTCTAGACTATGACCCTGAATCAGGTTGGGAGTGGGGTAATGTAAAGAGTATTAGTAAATTGAGTCGAGATCCAACAATTAACTATGCCCTAAACACACGTGAAGGACTTGATGAAATGTGGACAGAATTAAGTATAGAAATGCATAGAATATGGAAGGATAAACAAAGTATGTCAATTGCACTAGCGTGCAAACAGAATACAAAGGAAACAGTAGTAGAATTTGTTAAGCGTTTTTATAAATGCTGGAAGGAAGAGGCTGGAATGGAATCAGGAGATGCAATGGGCTCTCTGAAGGTCCAGACTTGCATTAGTAATATGCAACCTCAGCTTTCTTTGTTGGTGAAACAACTTGTCTCTGATTGGCCGGAGTTGACTCCAGCAGAATTCTTGAAAAGAATTCATGAAAAAGAAGGGGCAGGTTGTTTTGACATCAGGAAATTAGAGGAAAAAAATGCTGCTTTTTATCAAAAGCAGAGTTTACAACATTGTGATCCATTCCAGGCCAAGGAAAGGGATAATACAGGGAGTAATACAATGTATGTGAGAGGTAGAGGGAGAGCTAGAGGAAGAGCTAGAGGGAATTATACTTCAAACAGAACACATTGTTTTAACTGTGGGGAACAGGGACATTGGAAAAATGAATGCCCAAAACCCCCTAATAATTCTGGACCCCCTTACAATCCCCGACAGTATAACAGACAGCCTTACATAGCCCCTGCACCCGTGGAGGCACCCAAACACAACATACAATGGCCTTAGGGGTGCCTAGAAGGTAGCACTCCAATTTTTCCAGTGGTGTCAACAAGTTATCATGAGCAACCGTACTTAGTCCTAGAAGTAGAGGGAGAACCCCTACCATTTCTAGTAGACACAGGAGCTACATGCTCTGCCTTATGCTCAGATATGTATGATGGCATTACTGAAAAATCTGAACCTTCTTTAGGGATTAATGGAGTGCTGACTCAGACTCGCATCACACCGCCACTTGAAGTTAGGGTACCCTGTACTGGCCAACAACTTTTGCACCCATTTCGTATTATAACTGGTCGTCCCCTTAACCTTTTGGGTCGTGATCTTATGGGTCCCCTTCGTTTGAAAGTAGCTGTCACTAGACAGGGTGGGTTAGACGTGAGTCTAGGGTCCACTAACCTGGGTTTTTTTAATGATATATTGACAGATGTCCCATCCTCTGTATGGGCATCTTCAAAACTTGACGTTGGTTTAGTTCAGTGTACCCCATATAAAGCCAAATTAAAACCTAATACTACTCCAATGTTTATTAAACAATATCCATTGTCTAGAGAAAAGAAAGAAGGGATAAGACCCATGATAGAGGAATTCCTTAAACAAGGAATCCTCCGTCCAGTAGTTTCTCCCTATAATACCCCCATAAATCCGATCCCAAAGAAAGACAATGAATATAGGTTAGTACAAGACCTAAGGGCAACTAATGAAATAGTAATCCCAATTGCCCCAATAGTCCCAGATGTTACAACCTTACTCACAGCCATTCCACATGACGCCTGTATATTTACAGTCATTGATTTAGCTAACGCATTTTTTTCAGTCCGATTGGACCCTGAGACACAGCTACTTATGCCTTTTTATTTTGATGGGCGTCAGCTTACCTGGACACGCCTCCCTCAAGGCTATGTGGCCTCACCTGCGGTCTACTCGCTGGTGCTCCAACGTACCTTGCAGTCATGGACTCCCAGCCAAGCTTCCGTCCTCCTTCAGTACGTTGATGACCTACTGTTGTGTAGTCCTAACCAGGAGGCTAATACAGTAGATACAATAAGTCTGTTAAAACACCTTGCTGCTGAAGGTCATAAAATAGCAAAACATAAGCTACAAGTAGGAGTGACAAAAGTGGATTACCTTGGTTTTGTGCTTTCCCAAGGCCACCGGTCCATTAGTCCCAAACGAATCCAAGCGATTCAACAGATCCCAAAGCCAGTTACTAGAAAGGACATGCTCACCTTTCTAGGTATGATTAATTATTGCAGACAATGGATTCTTGAGTGCTCCCATCATGATTCCATTCTAAGGCAAGCCACAAAAGGGGATAGCCCTGAACATATACAATGGACCACAGACATGACTAAATCCTACATAGCTCTGAAGACTAGCATTATTAGTGCCCCTGCTTTAGGACTACCTGATTATTGTAAACCATTTCACTTATATGTGAGGGACAATTGTAAAACCATGGCTGCTGTCTGTGCCCAAGAGCATGGTGGAGGCAATATGCGTCCCGTAGCTTTCTTTTCCAAAGCAGTTCCAATACCGGTACAAGGGATGCCGGCGTGTCTCTGAGCATTGGCGGCTTGCGCCATGGCTGTAGAGATGGTTGAAACAATCACATTAGGCCATCCAATAGTACTACACACTAGTCACCAAGTTTTACATCTTGTAAAAAATGTCACTACCCAACACATGACTTCTCAAAGACTTTCTTGTTATGAATGTATATTACTGAATAATACAAATCTGACTATTAAATATAGTAGTGTATCCTCAGGGCCAACTCAAATACTTAGTGCCTTACTTACAGGATCACCAGACTTTCCAACAGACCATGATTGTGTAGAGGTAATACACCACATTACCACACCAAGACCTGACTTGATGGATAAACCTTTTGACCATGCTGATAATGTGTTTGTTGATGGTTCTTGTTCCCGACCTAGTGATGGTATTTATAAGACAGGCTATGCCGTTGTGCAACTACCAGACATTGTTCTAGATGCAGGCCCCATTCCTTATCCTTCTGCACAAGCTGCAGAATTAATAGCACTCACAAAAGCATGTAAATTGTTTGAAAATAAATCTGTTAACATTTACACTGACTCTCGCTATGCTTTTGGGGTTGTGCACGATTTTGGTATGATATGGAAACAACGTGGTTTTGTTTCAGCAGATGGCAAGACCATCTCTCATACAGACCTGATTAATGAACTTTTAGAGGCCATACAACTCCCAAAGGACATAGCGATCATACATTGCTGTGCACATACATGCAAGTCTGACCCTATTTCCTTGGGTAATGCGCTTGCAGATAAAATTGCTAAAGAGGCTGCTTATGTTTCTCATACACCCGGATCCACCATCCGTATGAATGCTGTTTTAGCCCCACCTTCATGTCCTACAGACCATATGCTTCTTGAACTCCAGGGACATGCCACTCCTAGTGACATATCTTTCTGGACTACTAATGGGTTAACTTTAGATGAGAATGGTTTGTTTTCTAAAGAGGGGAAGGTGGGCATACCGGAAAGCAGTGCACCACTCTTTATAGCACAAGCCCATGGTGTTGGACACCTAGGTATAAAACCAACAACCCAACTTGTTGAAGCAATCTTTCTACATTAGAGGTATAGGTGATCATTGCAAGGCATATATTAATAGATGTGTATATTGCTTACAGACCAATGCAACCATCCCCAATAAAGCCCAGCATAACCACTTACCCCCACCTACAGCCCCATTCACACATCTACAAATTGATTTTACACATATTCCAATAACTGGCACTAAAGAATTATATCTGCTTGTAATAGTTGACCAATTTTCTAAGTGGCCAGAAGCTTTTGTTACCCAGAGGGAAGATGCAAAAACAGTCGCTAAAATTTTAGCCACTGAAATAATTCCCAGATTTGGTTGTCCGCTTCAGATTAATTCTGATAACGGTCCAGCGTTCATTAGTAAAATCACACATGAGTTAGTAGAATGGTTACAGATTAATTGGAACTTTCACATTCCCTACCATCCTCAAAGCTCAGGGATTGTAGAAAGAATGAATCGCAATATCAAGGAAAAACTTTTAAAGGCAACAGCAGGTACATGGGTTAAATGGCAAAACTATTTACCTGCGATTTTAGCAGAAATCAGAATGACCCCAAATAGGACAACCAGGTTGTCTCCATTTGAGGTCCTAATGGGTAGACCATTCCTGACTCCATGGGTAAAAGGCCCACTTATCATTAAAAATGGTGATTTAGATTGTATTAAGGAAAATTATGTAAAACAATTGATTGATAAATTGAATGGCATCTATGGTGATGTGTCTTCCCGTTTACCTCTTCCCTCACAGGAACCAACCCATCCTTTCAAGCCTGGAGATCTGGTCTGCATTCGCCAGCTGAATAAAGCAAAGAAAGGAGGTTTCCCGTTCAGCAAGCCAGTCACTGTGATCGCTGTAACCAGGACTGCCGTACTGACTGACGACAAGGACATCTGGATACATGCTTCACGAGTGAAACTCTGTCCAAATAGAGGAGAAGTGGGTGACAAGCTATCGGTCACCCCTCACAAAGGAGAAGTGGGTGATAAGGTATCGATCACTCCTCACAAAGACCAGGATGATGATCTCAATCATGGATCCAAGACATTTCTGCAAGATCTTCCTTTTCCTAATGGGGATATTGATCTTTGTGTATATCCCAATAGTATTAATAACGGCATGTTATTACTCACCTGAAGATGCTGGACACTGTACACCTATTTGTTTACTATTATTAACATTGTTTAACTGTTACATGTCTTGTACTTTACGAAAGAAAATATCAGGTATGATACAAGATGCAGAAAAAGTTCAACTGCAAAATTTAATTAGAGGTAGACCCAGAAAGTTTATATTGTAGGAACATTACAGGTTATGTGATCAAAGAGGGGAATGATGGGTATATATGTGTGTATGTATATATATATATATATATATATGTGTATATGTATATATATATGTATATATATATATATATATATATATATATATATATATATATATATATTATATATATTATGTTATATGGGTAATTTGAATCTCACATATTAAGGATATTGAGGGTAGCCTTAAATCTTGTATCAAATGTTTATAATGTAGCACACAGTATCCCATAGTAACATTACACAAGTTTCTTTTGTATAAGTTGTAACATATGGTTCTAATATAACATCCTCTCTACAAATGGTTATATGGGCATATTCTGTTATGTGCTATAACAACATTCTTATTTCCTGTGGGCCCCTTATGCAGATGTGAAGTTAACTACGTTTTTTATATATTTCCTGTGACCTCATGTATGACGTATACATCACTATAAATTCTTTGTGTGTTCTTCAATAAAGGGGACTCTTGTGAAAACACTCAGTTGCATGTGTGTGTGATTTCAGTGGTCACCCCAGGGCCCTGAAGAAAACGTGTGTCGCACCCTTATCAGCCAGAGCAGAGCTAAGGAACAAAAGAAGTAACCCTACATAATGTAGGTGTCGGCGATGTCAGGGGTGGCAGATTAGGGTTAATAAGTGTAAGATTAGGGTTGTTTAGTCTCGGGGTTCATGTTAGGGTGTTAAGTGTAGACATAAATGTTATTTCCCTGTAGGAATCAATGGGGGAGTTTTACGCTGCTTTTTGGTAGGTGTTAGACTTTTTCTCAGCCAGCTCTCCCCGTTGATTCCCATGGGGAAATCGTGCACGAGCACGTATGACCAGCTCACCGCTGACTTAAGCAGTGCTGGTATTGGAGTGCGGTAATGAGCAAAATTTTGCTCAACGCTCACTTCTTGTCTTTTAACGACGGGTTTCTGAAAACTCGTAATACCAGCGCTGCAGGTAAGTGAGCTGTGAGGGAAAACTGCTCATTAGCACCGCATAGCCTCTAACGCAAAACTCGTAATCTAGGTGAAAGTCTTTGTAGGTTCAGGAGCCTGCACCAGTGACACCAACGATTTCAACAATAATTGAACTAATGTTATACATTGTTGCAAATAATGCCATCCTCTGTCTAGTGTGTTACATTTTTAAAAAATATTGTTTCAAACTGTACTGTTATATAGAACTTAGGATAGATATATTGAGCCTGCCTTGATAGGCTCTTAACCTCTTCACTACCAGGAATTGCAGAGAAAAACAGGAGTGCTGTTTAGCATTTTGCTTTCACTCCATTTAAACAGAAATATATACTTATTTTTTTAAGTATACAACCCAAGGTATTGACCTATGCCCATTTTGGTATTTGATGTCCCTATTTGGCCTCCAAAAATCATTAACTTTTTTGGCAAACTTTGGGTTTTTTACTGAATTCATTTACACACAAACTATTGTAGTCTAAAGACAAATGGTTGTAAAAGTTTCAAAGGGGTCCACTTTGTTCAGAAACAGCAGACATCCTTGACTTTGCAATTATTTTTTGCCTATTAGAAGGATGCTAATTACAGCTGTGCACCACACTTGAAATTCCTGGTATTGAAGAGGTTAACCAGTTAGTTTGTAAGGTTAATATTTGCTGTGGTATAGAGATTACCCTCCCATCTGACACCTCCCGCCGCCTGATGCCTATGGGATTCCTCCCAATCAGCTCTCTTCCCTCCTCCCCCCTTACTGATCACCACATCTTAGGTGCTGGCACACTACCTGCCAGTATGCAGTTTAGGACTTTTTAAATATATTTATTTGGTTATTTATCACCCTACCACTTCCCTAACCCCCCCCCTGCCTGCCTCAACATTTGTTACTGGCAGCCAGTCTGCCAGTAACAAATAACACTTTTCTTTGTTTAATTATTTTTTTTCTTTGTATTTTAGTGACCCTCTTCCCCCTCTTCACTCCAAGATTATTCATTTACGTAGTGTAGGGTCCCCCTCTAGCTTTAAGTGCCATAATGTGGGGACCATCCCTCCCTCTCCCTCGTCTCACATTTATTTTATTGCATATGGAAGCCTGCCTCATACCCCACAACCGACAATCATCACAATCGATCTCAATCATCCTCCCACCCACTCAGATTCTAGCCCTCCAGCCACGGCAGTATCTGTTACAGGCAAGGAATTTATTTACTATATACAGTATATATATCTTACATCTTACCATGTTCAAGGTTAGTGTGACACATGAAATATATGTGCACAATTGTATACTGTTTTGTGCAATTTTCATGTTTCGTATTGTTATGAGCTGCTTATTCTATTTTCATTATTTTATATGTTTAACCAAACTTTTCCTTTTCTTTTACTGAACTCTTCTCTGAAACTGCAGATATATTACTTCTGTATTTTCAAGCAATTCACTCCTGACCTAATAAGTGATGTATCTTTAACAACTTACTTTTAGCATAAAAAGTATATATCAGTACATATTAAAGTTATGGCTTCTCCAATACATAGTTTTCTAAATATTTGAAACTCAAGGTAAAATCCAAGGCTTCTCTGTACAGTATCAACTTCTCAATCCAATTAGCCAGCTAGCCTCTGGTCACATTCCAAGAAAACATATCTCCCAAATTTTAACATAGAGGACCTGTTTTTTTTCTTCTTCCTTTCCTAGTAACCACTAATCATGTGAGATTTATTGGCCAATCATTATCAGCCAATTATCTCTCTGCTTTGTAAGTTACCGTAATAGTATAAAAATGCATGTATATGAAAATGTGTTAGTCTTGCTTTGCTGTTTTATGTTCTGGGACACTGTTGCAACAGTGTAATAAAGATTACCTCTCCTGAGGTGAGCCCTTGTTTGATAAATATCTGGTCTGGACCTCTTTATTACTGCACCTGAGACGAGCTCACTCACGACAGTAACTTGGCGACTCTGGTGGGACATACTTCAGGTCGACCTTTCCGTGCCTCCCTGGCTGGGAACCAACATCTGCGCGCACCCATCTGATTCAGGTCTATAGCTTACCTGTGGGAGGTTTTGTCTTGTTGGCCAGGGAGTCCCGGGGGGCGATAAGGGAGTACGTCCTGAGGAACAGACCACAAACAACGGACACAATCTACCCCTTGGACCAGTCTGTGAGTGTCTTTTTGTCTTTTGTGTTCATGTACGTGTAATATATGTTGTGGGTCTTTTACCCTGTTTTTGTTTTATATACTGGATCACTATTAAATTCAGTGGGACATCTGTCTGGCAGTTAAACACCATTAGGGTGCCAGCCCACTATAAAATAAAGTTTCAGGTGGTAGGGATTTTACAGAGGCAGAAATAGTGATCCAAGACATATTGTGACTTGAGACTATAGTGCTAATCTCTCCCGCTAAGCAGGGACGTTGAGGTAGTGTCCGTCCGGTAACTGCAGGGACTTGATTGACTATAGTGCTAATCTCTCCCGCTAGGCAGGGACGTTGAGGAAGTGTCCGTCCGGTAACTGCAGGGACTTGATTAGGGATTAAGGTGAGGTGTGGATTTTGAGGAGTTAAAGTGCCCCTGTTTTTGGTCTAATTTTTGTAGACTGGGCACTTTGTCATCAAAATTTACATTCACTTTAAGGAACAGGGATATAATAATGGGATCCCGGTTGTCTAAAGTAGACAAAGACTCTCCCCTTGTTAAAGTATATGCAAATTAGGGAAAACTCAGTACTGCTTGGTTATAAAAAAAAATAGAATTTATACTTTGTGCACAGAGCTCTGAGTTTCCTATACTCTCAGCCTTGATCCTGAATTAAGGTGGCCGAGATTTGGGTCCTTTGAGCTCCCTAAATTAATTGCCCTCCGCAATCTTCTGGTTGATATATGCCCTGACCAGATGGACTACTATTATCTGTTTGAGAATAGTAGGGTTGCGGACGTCAAAACCCAAATGAAAATGTGTTTTCTGTATTACTAAAAGTTTCATGTATGTTAACATTGCTTTAGAATAAATGCTGGGAGTGAAATATTTGAGGTATGCGAGTTGATAAGAATTTTTGTGTACAATCGCTGCAAAAGAAAGCTGGCCTTGATGTTTGATGCAGGCTGGAGCTGTGTGTGTATCAGGGATTCTTAGCTAAGAAATTTGATGACGTAATGATTTGCTTATAATTGCTGTAACTTGGTTTTAAAGTCATATGTATGTTCTTAATTTTGTGCGCCAATAATAGCATTTTTTTTAGTTTTAAGTGATATTTGTTTTATGTATGGGCTGATAAGAGATTTAATGTGTTTCCATCTGTTTGAGGCATATAAAATATATCTGCAAGTGAAGTAGCTAAGGACTTTGAAAGTGTGATGGTGTGTGTCATTTTTGTCACGCTCTAGTAAATATGAGAGTTTTTCTTGTATATGATTAATGGGTTAAGTATGTTTGTGGAAAAGATAATAAGGTAAAAAAACTTGTCTTGTTTGCCATTGGAGTTCTGCTTCTTTGCTGTATTATGGACTGTGTGTCATTAGATGTATGTATTTGGGTCTGTTTCTTTTGCAATAAATATTTAAGTATATGCAGGTTGTGATGCAGTAGGGAGGTTGAGTTTTGATGGTAAATAAGACAATAAGGTTGAATATGTAATATACATGATAAATGGTCAGCCCTTATGGGGACAGTACACTTTAAAATTGTTTTTATATTAATGTATTTTCAATGACTTGTTATACAAGCTGCATAGTATAAAAAATAATCGGCAGCTAACAATATAAATTTAAATATCACTCCCCACACTTTACATTTAAAGGGACACTCAGATTTTATAAAATTTTCATGATTCAGATACAGCATGTAATTTTAAACAACTTTCCAATTTACTTCCATTAAAAATAATGTGCACAGTCTTTTATATTTACACTTTTTTTTGAGTCACCAGCTCCTACTGAGCATGTGCAAGAACTCAGACTATACGTATATGCATTTGTGATTGGCTGATTGCTATCACATAGTACAGGGGGAGTGGAAATATACATAACTTAGAAATGTTTTAGAAAAGAATCTACTACTCATTTGAAATTCAGACTAAATGCTATTGTATTGTCTTGTTATCTTGCATTTGTTGATTATGCAAAACTGCTGTGTTTACTGGTCCTGTCTCTGGGAGCATAATAATTGCATAAGACCTGGGTGATTTTCTATATTTTTACTTTAGTTTGTTTTACAATAGTTTGCTTACATAATCACCTTGTGCAGACCTTTCCTTGTATATATATTCAGTATAATATAAAATCTGTGAGACTAGCAGTGAAAAAAAAGAGTTACATTTGCTTTCCAGCTGATTGAGGCTTCATGCCGATGTGGATTTGACTTCTGAGTTGAATACATACAGGTCTGTGTAAAAGTCTGTTCTAATACAGGAGTGGAATTGCATGTTGCAAACGTTTTCTTTTTCTCTTCAAATAAGTTGCAAACTGAGAGATATCACTGACCTGAATGTATTCAAGCTCTAAAAAAAAACTGCTCACTGCTTAACACCGAGTCAGGGGGTGGAGCAAGTGCTATGCACAGAAGGCAGGAAAAAAAAAAATATTTAAAGGGGTATAGGCAAACTGATATAAAATCTGAGATTTCAAAAAATATTTACAGAGAAAGAAAATGAAGTTTATTGTATGCTCAGCACTAGTATATTTAACTATGTCAAGCAGTTTCAATTAAAAATTATTCTTAATTTGGGTAAACTGTCCCTTTAACTATCCTGCACCCCTGTGAGTGTGGTTTCTTATTACTGGCTTGTTTACTTAGGCTGATTGATAGATGAGACTCCAGTATAAAACTTTTACTATAGGTGGGTATACCACAGACTAAATCAGCTATTTCAAATGCCAAAATAGAGGAAAGGAGCTTGTACAGGGACATTCTTTACACATTTATGTGCCACACGCAGTACACCTCTTACTCAGTCAGACAAATACACAACATTTTTTTTTAAACCAACGTCTCACTAGGTATGAGACATTGCTTCTTGTACCTTCTAATATCACTATCCTCTACTGTACCTCTCTCAACCCAGCAACTTTGTTACCTCTACCTGATGATGGTACCCCCCACTATGACTGTTTATCTGTATCTCTCTTTTCCTCCAAACTAAGGGATGGCCTCTCTGATGTGCCTCTACCTAACCTGGATTGGACACTGTTCTGTGATGGAAGTTTGAGGATGGTGAATGTTTCTGCTGTAGTCATGACAGATTCTGTTATAGAGGCCGAGCCCCTCCCATCTCACTACAGTGCCCAAGCGGCTGAGCTACATGCACTCACACTTGCTTGTCAGCTCTCAAAGGACAGGTCAGTAAACATTTACACTGATAGTAAATATGCTTTAGGGATTGTATATGTCACTGGTCAATTATGGAAATTAAGGGTTTTTCTAACTTCTGCTGGTACCCAAATTGTCAATGCACCACAAGTTTCTGCATTCCTTGACTCAATCCATTTACCCACTTCCATCTCTGTCATGCATTGCAAAGCACACACCCACTCACAGGAACCCATTTCACTTTGTAATAGTTATGCTGATCAAATTGCTTAGCATGCAGCTTCTCTGCCATTTACACTACATTGTCTCTCTTTACACTTCTCTTCCTGAACAAACTGTTCACCTCTGGACTATTCTTGGTGTTACCTGTGACTTTTGGTATCTGGTCCACTCCAGATGGATGCCCTGCTCTACCTCAACCACACCTCTCTCTTATGCTATCCTTTCTGCATAACCAAACACACTGAGGTACCACACAACTTTGCCCCCCCCCCGCATCAAGCTGCAAAATCGGTTGTATTGAATTGTGAGACGTGCTCAATTCAATCCAAGGGGGGAACCTAAAGGCCCACCAGGCGGATGCCCATGGGCATTTGAAACTTTTGAATGTTTACAAATTGACTTTTCTGACATACCTCCCTGTAGGGGTTTCAAACATTTACTTGTGATAGTGGACCAACTTACTGGATGGGTCGAGGCCTTTCCTACAAGAACTGTGAAAGTCCAAGAAGTTGCCAAGTGAATGCTAAAAGAACTCATACCCAGGTTTGGCCTCCCAGAGTAATTGAATCTAACAGAGGAACACATTTCACAAGTAATATTATTCAGCAACTGACATTAGCCTTAGGCTTTCCTTGGCATCTCCATACCCCTTGGCATCCAGAAAAGCTCAGGCCAAGTGGAAAGAAAGAACCAGACCCTAAAACAGACTATTGCAAACATTTGTTCTCAAGTAAGCCTTAAATGGGTAGATGCTTTACCCCAGCACTGTTTGGGACTCACACAAACCATAGGGGGACCCTCAAGCTCTCACCATAAGAACTATTGTTTGGTAGGCCACCTCCTTTGTATAGTGCCAACACCTTACACCTGCCTGACCTTGCAGTAGGTGATGTATAACTAACTGCTTATCTTTTGCAACTGCAGACATTCTCTCCACAGACATGTCTCTCTCTCTCAGTCTTTGCCATTGGACATGACTGCACATCCCTTCCAGTCAGGTGACTTCATTTTAGTCCAGACCTATCAAAAAAAGCCACTGCAGCCTCTCTGGAAAGGTCCCTTCCTGGTTTTGCTGACTACTCCAACAGCTATTAAAGTTGCTGAGGTCGACTCTTGGATCCACTACTCCAGGTGTAAAAGATACAGCCCAGACAAAGAAGCAGCCTGCAACAAGCCAAAGAAAGAAGAAGCTGGGGCAACCAAGGCCTCTGAAGAAGGGGTAACCAAGACCCCTGATGACGATTGGTTAATTCAGACCCTTCTGGGTTTGAAACTCAGACTAACCAGAAATAGTGAAATCTCACTAGCTGAATGAGTGAAACTGAAAGATCTGTCTTTCTCTTATTTTCATTGTCTCACTCCTCTGTTGATATCTTGAGTAACATCCCTCAATATGTCTCCTTTGTTTTGTGTCACACTTTTGACCATGCTCTCTTACTCTATTTCCCAATATGTGTTTTCTGGTCAGTGTGTTTGTCCTAACCCCTTTACTAAATACTCTTGTTCTGGTAACCTTGTATCTGTGGCAGTTTTTCCTCCTACTACTAGCTGCACTCAACAAGTAATTATACTCAAAGTTCGTATTTAAAGGTCCTAAGGGGTTTGTTATCCAGTCTATTTGCATAGCCCAACTAGTGAATGTGGTTTGAAAATTATGAAGTGGGTAGCTGAGAAATGAAAGTCACCCCTTCTTGCTTGACGTTCCCCTGTAACTGCAATTGCCACAACCCCTATTTACCCCCACAATTCTTTCCCCCATAATGATAATTTACCTAATGCCCAATTGTCCACAGAGAACTATTCTTTAGGTGAATGGGGACTAAACTCACACGTTGTCCTACTCCAAACTATAGCCAATCACACAGAGGGCAATTGTTATATTTGTGCTCGCATTCCCACTCATCATAAGAGGGGTATTCCTCTTATGGGTATTAATGTTGATTTGTTTACCTTTGATTTGTCTACTTTTATTCCTCCAGGTACACCATTGTTCAACCCATCAGGTAATTTTATCTCTTTCGGAGGCACCTCATATGGTACTATCTGCAGGGAAATTGGCCAAGGTACGGTGCGGTTGGGTGCCTCCCTATGTGAGTATGTAATCTCCAGTAATGGCACTCATTTCCAGCTGGTAAATTTCTCTGGAATGATCCTGACTGTGAATCATAATCTCACTGCATTTTTTTTTATTCCTCCAGGGCCCCAATTGTACTTTTGTTTCCCCATCCCTTGTACAATCTTTCCTCAGCAGACCACCCCCTGGGTTGTATTGATATGTGGACAGACAGCGGTGTCAGTCCTCCCTGGTAACTCTACAGCCATCTGCTTCCTGGGTGTGGTAACCCCAGCCATCCGTGTTGTCCCCACGCTGCCCTTGGGCCCAATTCGCAATAAACGTGAATCTGAAAGCTTGCTGCCCCCCTTGTCTAACAGTATGCTGGAGATTCAACTGGTCGAGCTATCCTCCCGGCCGTTGGTGTCTACCTGAATCATCAGGACATCATCATGTTATCTGTGACACTACAGACCTTCATGAATGAGAGTGCAGGAGTTGTTCAGAGTGTGGCCCAAGAGTTGAAGCAGCTTAGACAACTAGCATTGCAGAATAGGATGGTCCTTCATTACTTCCTCGCTTCCCAAGGAGGGGAGGGGGGTGTAGTCTTGTGAGCAAAGAATGCTGTACCTATGTTACTGATCAATCACTTAATTTGAGTCACCATCTCACAGTTATTAGGTCCCTATCCCAGGATGTCCAAGATGTGATTGATGACAAATTTGGCTTTGGAGGTATTTTTAACCATCTCTTTGATTGGCTACCTAATTTGGGATGGTTACACTCCCTTTTTCTGTATGGCATTGTTATTATAGTATGCCTTATCCTGATGTGTTGCTGTATACAATGTGTACCTGGTCTAATCTCTACATGCAAGAATGTTTTCACTGTGTCTCATTCTTCTCCCAAATACTTGTTTCCCTCTATCTGTTTTGAATCTCCCCACCATGTTGAGATCTCTCTTGACCCTGATTTCTTCTGAGTTCACCTACTTCTCTCCTACTCTATGTCTCTTTTGACCTCTTGATCTTACAATGTTATTGTCTACCCACCAGCTGTGCCCTAAAATTCCCTGTCTTATCCCTATGCAGGATGCACTACGTCCCTAGGATCGTCTAGAACTTTCCTACATTGGGAAACTGGCCACGGAGAGACCATGGACCATCATCTACCTTGATGGCCACCCCAGTCGTAGCCTGTATACCCATAACCCACTCCTTTTTTCCCTCCCTGGTGGTTTCTATTTCTTCATTGTCTTTCTGTATTGTTTTATTTTGATTTCATATTGCATTACCTTATACTTACACTCTCTATATTTCCTTCACAGGTGCAGAATTCCTTCACCTCCCAAACATGCCATGATACTGCCTGATAACCCACTATTCGCTATCAACTCTGCAAGAATGATGGGGATTGTTAATTGTTGTTAATAAATCTGGGAGGGGATGTTTCTGCACTATGTCATGCCACACACACATTTACAGCATAGGAATGTTTAGGTAGTTGTCTACTCCACCCGATGGCGACTAGCGTCCGGTAATAGCGGAATTGCCTACTACCTAATAACTTCACTCCTACCTTGTTTTTGCTTACCCTCTTGTAGTCCTGTGAACCATCTTGGATGCGAGCACCCATGTACTAATAGCATTGTGATTGTAATTGTCAAACCGCCATGAGTCACATTAAGTTTTTGTGATCGCAGCACTTTGACGTTTGCGATCAAAGGGGGGAATGTTATGAGCTGCTTATTCTATTTTCATTATTTTATATGTTTAACCAAACTTTTCCTTTTCTTTTACTGAACTCTTCTCTGAAACTGCAGATATATTACTTCTGTATTTTCCAGCAATTCACTCCTGACCTAATAAGTGATGTATCTTTAACAACTTACTTTTAGCATAAAAAGTATATATCAGTACATATTAAAGTTATGGCTTCTCCAATACATAGTTTTCTAAATATTTGAAACTCAAGGTAAAATCCAAGGCTTCTCTGTACAGTATCAACTTCTCAATCCAATTAGCCAGCTAGCCTCTGGTCACATTCCAAGAAAACATATCTCCCAAATTTTAACATAGAGGACCTGTTTTTTTTCTTCTTCCTTTCCTAGTAACCACTAATCATGTGAGATTTATTGGCCAATCATTATCAGCCAATTATCTCTCTGCTTTGTAAGTTACTGTAATAGTATAAAAATGCATGTATATGAAAATGTGTTAGTCTTGCTTTGCTGTTTTATGTTCTGGGACACTGTTGCAACAGTGTAATAAAGATTACCTCTCCTGAGGTGAGCCCTTGTTTGATAAATATCTGGTCTGGACCTCTTTATTACTGCACCTGAGACGAGCTCACTCACGACAGTATTGAAAGATGTTTGTTTAGTATAGTGCTTGTAATAATTTTCTATGAAAATGCAACTCTCTGTTGTGAGAGCATAGGACTCCTATTTTATAGTGATTTACTATGAAAATGCAACTCTCTGTTGTGAGAGCAGGGGACTCTTATTTTGACATGGACTTATGATCCTGAAGGATTGTGGGAGATCATGGGTGGAGCAATGAGACTGTTTTTGTTTTATCTCATAACCATTGAGGATTCTGTGAAGTACACACCCATTCTCCTTATTATTTCCTGTTTTAACAGGTAACATTTAATCTGCTTACTGGCCTCCTGAATGGGGTCTGTAACAGATTCTTGGGGGCTCGTCCTGGGATCGGCGCTTGATTGATTGCAGAACACTGGTAATGATCTTCGGGACCAACAAAGTATGGATGCAGTGGCTGTATTGAAGAAAAATTGTTTGTGAAAGGAGTGGCCTGGGTGGCTGGTGACAGTGACATGAGGGATCATGAGAAGGGTCGTTATGTCGGATAAAGTACGGAAGAGTCTAGTGTGGGACATCAGAAAGAAACTTCTCGCCTTTTCCGCTGATGAACTGTTTCAGATCGCCCTGAGCATATGTCCAGTATCGGACAGGGACATTTCAGAACTAGATGCTAGAGACCAAGAGGGCTGTTTTGAATACATTAATGCCTTCAAATATAGTACAGACTTATTAGAATCAGAGGACAGAGGTATGGCTAAACTGTTGAATTTGGGAGACATTGTTGACTCTTTTGAACATGTTCGTACTATGGCTGCACCTGTTCATCAACAGAATGATGGTAATGAGAGTAATGTTGGTGTACAAACTTCAAGCACAGCACATACAGCCATTACTACTGACCATATCTTTACTACAGACACTGTTCATGCAACATCATTTGCAGCTATAGCTGACAAAGGGGTTAGTGTAGTTAATGTAAACCTAGATACTAAACAGAATGTAACCCATCATTATCTTACAGCATACTTACAAAACCCCACATTGACACAACCCTTGACAACAGTATAACAACAAACGCACAACCATAATAACACACAGTTTAGCAACCATCCTGAATGGTCCCTGCAGTTGCCATTAGAGAAGGTAGTCTCCCTAAGAGACCTCTCCTATCTCTAGCGTTGCAAGTATAAAATACAAGGAGGACAAATTGGCGACTACACATCTGACATCTCATACACTAGTGTATGCAGGCAAATTGAAGATGGAATCAAAGAAAATGTTAGTGATACTGAATTAGTCAGGGGGAATCTATGGATAATAAAAGCAGGCAGTTTCAAGGACATGTTGATGAATAAGGAAGACATGACAGTTGAGGAACTCAAAGGGTTTCTTAGGTCACATCTAGGAGAGTTATTCCAGGGATGAATGTGTGCAAAAAAAAAAAAATGAGAATGAAATGCCTCAGCAGTTCCTGTATCGAGTAATAGGTCTCAAACAGAAAATCATCTTTGTTGCAAAACAGGCTGACTCTGAAGTGAGATACAGCTCGGCAACTATTCAGGATGTTTTCCTTCACACCATTTACCAGGGCCTAGGACACAAATATAAATACATTCGTAGTGAGTTAAAACCCCTACAAAAATCACCAGCGATGAGAATGAGAGGGTCCGAAGGCGGGGTCCTGAAACTCGTAATAAGCCAAACATTGCAAGTTGTACCAAGCTTAAAAGTGAACCTGTGGGAGATGTGAAAGAAAACAAAAATTATCCAATCAAACAACTAACAGCTCGAACTGATGCACTTACCAGTATGGTAGATTCCATGAGAAATTCATCACAACCAGCACAGCTTGAGCATACCTGTCAGCGTGGCGTGAGCCGGCCACCTCTACAGAAAGGGACAAACCGTGGTTGCTTATAGTGTGTTGAAACTGGTCTGCAAAACTGTACTCACTGCTGGCAGATGCCTCCAGAAATGCAACCTGCAGGGAAACGGTCACTGCAACGGGACGACCAGTGACCAAGCCCTCCTTGTACCAAAGTTCAAATGATGAAAGTCCAGAGGTTGAATCTGGTCCTGTGAAAAGCAAAAACACAAAAACATTTCATTGTACGACATTCAAGACCTCCAATGACAAGAAAGAACATTATCAGACTTCCATTCTCTCTGCCCCTTGGACAAAGAATGAGGCTATTGTCAACCTAATAGGAAGGAAGGCTTTGACTCAGTGTAACCTCAACGGTCTTGCAGTAAGTGCTCTACTTGACACTGGAGCTCAAGTCAGTATCATTGATCATGCTTGGAAAGATAAATATGTATGGGCTGTGGACATAAGGCCTCTTTCTGAACTCATGGGAACTACAGAGAAGTTGGAAGTGTATGTTGTAAATGGGGATCTCATTCCATTTGATGGATGGGTTGTTATCACTGTTAATTTACAAGGAAACGATGACCTTAATCTCTCTATCAATATTACCTTCTTAATAAGTCATCTGCCAATTGAAAGACCACTGCTTGGGTTCAACGTAGTGGACAAATTAATTCAGGGGCAACCCAAGTGCCTTGTAGTCTCTCTGCTATCTGGAGCCATCTCTGTGTCAAATGAGAAAGCTCAAATGCTTGTAAACTTTGTCCAAACTCCTGAGCTTAACAAACAGTGGGGACTTTTGAAATTAAAGAGAGGCATTGTCATTCCAGCAGGCTGAGTAACATGTTTAAAGTGTAAAATACCAACCACCATGGATCAATCTCCTCCAGTCACACTGTTTAAACAAGAACAAAACAATGTATATTTGGAAAAGCTGGATATAGGGGAGGGGCTCCTAGAAGTCCAGAACCAGCAAAGCCCTTATGTTTCTGTCCCAATCAGAAACAACTCCACATGGGATGTAACATTGCCTGGTAATACTATTCTTGGTTATATTCAGCCAATTGAAAAATTACTGGAGGAAGAGCAACCAGAAGACATGAAGTCTGGTGTAAGGGCCCAGGGTGTGACTACTTTAGTTACTCAAGAAACCTTGACACTGTGACACCCACCTGTAAACCTCAGACATTTGAGTGGGAAACAGCAGGAGGTAGTAAGAAAGATGCTGTATGAAGAGTCTATGGCATTTTCTCGTGATAAGAGTGACCTTGGTTGCATCCAAAGCTTGCAAATGTCAATTAATCTCAAAGATGACATACCAGTGCAGCGGTCATACTCTTCGTACCTAAGCCTTTGTTCTAAGAAGTCAAGGATTATATTCAATATCTCCTGGCAAAAGGGTGGACTGTGAAGTCCAAGTCCCCTTATTCTGTACCAATAATCTGCATCCAAAAGAAGGATGGTTCGCTCTGCCTGTGTATAGATTATCGTCTCCTCAATAAAAAGACTGTACCAGATAGGCACCCTCTGCCGAGAATCCAAGACTTGCTTGATACACTGGGGGGTTATGCATGGTTCAGTATTCTTGACCAAGGAAAAGCTTAACATCAGGGCTTCAAAGCCGAAGGTTCCAGGCACATGACAGCTTTTATAACACCTTGGGGACTTTATGAATTGGTAAGAATTCCATTCGGCCTGTCCAATGCACCTGCAGCATTGCAGCACAGCATGGAGGAAATGCTGGATTCCCTTAGGGACGAATGTTGCATACCATACCTTGATGATGTGCTATGTTTTTGATGAACATGTGGAAGGGATTCGCAAGGTTCTCCAAGCCCTCCAACTTCATGGGGTCAAGCTTTGGCCTGAAAAATGTGAGCTCTTCCGTAGTGAAGTCAGATATGTGGGTCGTCTTGTGTCTGCTGAAGGTGTGCGGATTGATCCCAAAGATCTTGAAGTAGTTTTGTCACTCAAAGATCATACTCTACATACCATTGGTGAGGTAAGGAGGCTTCTCGGCTTCCTAAGCTACTATCGCTCATTTATTCAAAAATGTTCATGTGTGGCCAAGCCAATCTATGAGCTTCTCCAGGCAAAGCCTGGGGTGGCACCAGTTCAGCCCAGTCGAAGAAAGAGCAAGGGCCCATAAATGCCCTCCCAAACCCCTGTGGAGTGGACAAGAGAGCACCAGAAAATGCTTGAAGTATTGATGGATATGTTGACAAAACCACCAATTCTAGCCTACCCAGACTTTAATTTACCATTCACGCTGCACACTGATGCATCAGAAAGGGGCCTAGGGGCTATCCTCTACCAGCATCAGTATGTAAAGTTGAGGGTCATTGCGTTTGGCTCCCGGACACTTTCCCCAGCCAAAAAAAATGACTGCCTACATAGTGGTAAACGTGAGTTTCTTGCACTTAAATGGGCAGTGTGTGGATCCAGTGATCTCCAAGAGCTCCATATCGCACAAAATCCGAGGGCTGCTTTGACGTGCTCGTGCATACTTTCCGTATCAATGGGAAGAGAGTGTCAGAAAAAAAAATAACACCTGAAGCGTGGAATGGCAATTTCTGTAACGCAACCCCATTGATGTCTATGGGGAAAAGAAAGTTATGTTTAAACACCCTAACATAAAACCCTAGTCTAAACACCCCTAATCTGCCGCCCCTGACATTGTCCTCCCCAAAATAAACGTATTAACCCCTAATCTACCGCCCCCGATATCACCGCCACTATAATACAGTTATTAACCCCTATTCCCCCACACCCCACCATCACCGACACTATAATAAAGATATTAACTTTTATTCTGCCGCTCCCCGACATCGCCGCCACTAAATAAAGTTATTAACCCCTAAACATCTGGACCCCCACTAAATAAACCTATTAACCCCTAAACCACCAGCCCCCACATCGCAAAAAAAGAAATTAAACTATTATTCCCTAAACCTAGCATTTATATGGGCATTGCCCTTAAAAGGGCATTTAGCTCTTTTGCATTGGTCTGAAAAGAGCATTTAGCTCTTTTAAGAAAGCCCAAACCTAATCTAAAAAAAATACCACCCAAAAAATGTTTAAAAAAAACCTAACACTAACCCCGACCATCCACTTACAGTTTTTGAAGTCCAGACATCCAGGCGGTGAGAAGTCTTCATCCAGGCTCTGAGGTCTTCATCCAGGCGGCGTCTTTTATCTTCATCTAGGCGGCATCTTCTATCTTCATCCTGGCGGCGTCTTCTATCTTCATCCCGGCGGCGCGGATCGGGTCCATTCTTCAAGACATCCGGAGTTGATACTCTTCATACGGATGCTGCCGTACACTGAATCTTCAATACAAGGGAGCAATTTCAAAATGGCATCTCTTTCATTCCTGTTGGCTGATTTGATTTTTTAAATTTAAATCAGCCGATAGGATGAGAGCTATTGAAATTCTGTTGGCTATTCAAATCAGCCAATAGAATTTCAGTAGCTCTCATCCTACTGGCTGATTTGAACAGCCAATAGGATTTCAGTAGCTCTCATCCTATTGGCTGATTTGAAATTCAAAAATCAAATCAGCCAATAGGAATGTAAGGGACACGATTTTTAAAAGGCTCCCTTGCATTGAAGATTCAGTGTACAGCGGCGACCTTATGAAGAGGACGCTCCGCACCAGATGTCTTGAAGGATGGACCCATTCTGTGCCGCCGGGATGAAGGTAGAAGACGCCGCCTGGATGAAGATAGAAGACACCACCTGAATGTATGAAGACCTCAGCGCCTGGATGAAGACTTCACGCCACCTGCATTTCCGGACTTCAATAACTGTAAGTGGATCATTGGGGGTTAGTGTTAAGTTTTTTTTTAACTTTTTTTGGGTGTTTTTTTTTTAGATTAGGGTTTGGGCTTTCTTAAAAGAGCTAAATGCCCTTTTCAGGGCAATGCAGAAGAGCTAAATGCCCTTTTAAGGGAAATACCCATACAAATGCCCTTTTCAGGGCAATGGGTAGCTTAGGTTTTTGTTAGAGTTAGGTTTTTTATTTTGGGGGGTTGGTTGGGTGGTGGGTTTTATTGTTGGGGGGGTCTTTGTATTTTTTTTACAAATAAAAGAGCTGATTTCTTTAGGGCAATACCCTACAAAAGGCCATTTTAAGGGCTATTGGTAGTTTATTGTAGGCTAAGGTTTTTTTATTATTTTGGCGGGCTTTTTTATTTTTATAGGTCTATTAGATTAGGTGTAATTGTTTTTATTTTGGATAATTTAGTTTGATATTTTTCGTAGTTTAGTTTTTGTTATTTTTTGTAATTTAGTATTTTTAATTTTTTGTAATTTTAAAATAATTTCTTTTTAGTAGTGTTAGTTTTTTTAATGTGTAATTTAGTTTATTCAATTGATATTTATTTTAATTTTAGTATAATAGTTATTAGGTTAATTGTGAGTTTAAACTTAGGTTTTTTTAATTTCACAGGTAAGTTTTTATTTATTTTAAGTTAGGTTTAGGGGTTAATAGTTTAATTTAGTTTTTTGCGATGTGGGGTGCTGGCGGTTTAGGGGTTAATAGGTTTATTTAGTGGCAGTGATGTGGCAGGCCAGAGGTTTAGGGGTTAATAACTTTATTTAGTGGCGGAAAAATCAGGGAGCAGCAGAATAGGGGTTAATAGCTTTATTATAGTGTGGGCGATGTTGGGGTGCAGGGCAATAGGGGTTAATACATTTTATTAGTGGCGGCGATGTTGAGAGTGGCAGATTAGGGGTTAATAACTTTATTATAGTGTTTGCGATGCAAGAGGATGGCAGAATAGGGGTTAATAGGTAGTTTATGGGTGTTAGTGTACTTTGTAACATTTTAGTTATGAGTTTTGTTGCACAAAACTCATAACTACTGGTCTCAGATAGCGGAACCGATCGTGTCGGTATAGGCTGGAACGCAAGCATTTTAGCCTCACCACACAACCTGTAATACCGGTGCTATGGAATCAAACACAAAAACGTCATTTTTTTTAGTGCAGGATTGATGTTGCGTTACAGGCTAAAATGCTTGCGGTATAGCTGTACCGACACGACTCGTAATGGCTGCGTTATGGTTTTTAAGCTGAAATGGCAATTTTTTCAGCATTAAAACCGGAAAGCAAAACTCGTAATCCACCGAACCCCAAAAATAAAAAAAACTAACACTAAAAAAATCTAAGTTACCCATTGCACCTAAAGGGGCATTTGTATGGGCATTGTCCTTAAAATAGCAATCAGCTCTTTTGCAGCCCATTAAAAGCCCTAATCTAAAAAAAAAACACCCCAAAAAATAAAAATAAAAGCTAAGTCGAACCCCCAAATAGGTACTCATCATTCCTGAAGTCCAGCGGAGAAGGTCTTCTTCCAGGCGGTGACATCTTCATCCAGCGCGGGACCTCTTCTATCTTCATCCGGAACGAAGGCGGTGCGGAACGGAGGTGGCCACAGAGCAAGACCAGCACCCACAGAGCCATCCAGCGTGGAGGATCCTCTTCTTGTGATCACCGCCACACACTGAAGATTGAATGCGAGGTACTCGTTTAATATTTGGGGTAACTTGCATTCCTATTGACTGATATTTTAAAATCAGCCAATAGGATGAGAGCTACTGAAATCCTATTGGATGTTCAAATTAGCGGGGTGGCATTGCTGTTCAAATGCAGGGGCGGCATTACACAAGCATTTCACCAGAAATACTTGTGCAATGTTAAATGCCAACATATGCTTGTGCAATGTTAAATGCCAACATAAATTTACCCCCTTGTCTTAGCTGTACTCCACGGGAATGCCAAGCTAACTCCTACAGACTGCCTACACCTACATCATATTTTCCCTATACTCTACCCGGGAACGGCCAGCTAACTCCTACAGAATGCCTAGAACTACGTCATGTCTGCAATCTACCTGACAAATAAAGTATATAAAAAAAAAACTCCCAGTTATAACTATAGGATCTATGTCGCTACCATTATATACAATGTTAAAATAATATGCAATGTCATGTATAATGCATTATATTATTTTAAGTATTGTATATAATTTAAAATGTAGTTATTTTTACTTCTTAATTTTATCATTTTAAACATAAATACATAATTAAAGGGACATGAAACCCCAAAAAATTATTTCATTATTTAGACAGAACACAAATTTAAACAACTTTTCAATGTGCTTCCTTTATCTAATTTGCTTTGTTCCCTTTGTAAACATTGTTTAAAAGCCTATCTAGATTAGAAGCTGGAAGCTAGCTACTGATTAGTGGCTGCACATATATTCCTCATGTGATTGGCTTACCAATGTGTTCAGCTAGTTCCCAGTAATGCATTGCTGCTTCTTCAAGAAAAGATTCTAAGAGAATGAAGCACAATTGATAACAGAAGTACATTAAAAAGTTGTTTTCGGGGGCGTGTCTCTGGGCAGCACCTTGAGTGGTAGCAATATTGGGAGCTCCATGTGGATCACTGCTAACCTGCCTATTATCAGTGAATTAAATAAGCATCTAACTATACTAACTTCATATATGATTACTACAGAGTAAGATAAAGAGCCCAAAGTATTTTGTTTTTGAATATTCCACTGGCGCCTATTCCATACAATTGTTACAGTACAGGAAAGATCTTTGGAAACTTCAGTGCCTCCCTCACCAATACGCAACCACTAAAGATGGCTTTTGGCGCTGAAACTATACTTGCAGCCGTGACAAGGATGCTGCAAGATCATCACGAGCAGATACAAAAGTCCTGGGAAACCGAGTATGGTAGCCTTCGTGAGCTGATCAGACAGGTTGGGCACCATCATCCGAAGTCAAGAGAGCTAGCAGAGAATACTAATAAAGTCACAAGCCTGCAGGAGCCTACTACGAGTTTGTCGGATGCGACACCTCAAACACAAGCTCTAACTATGGTTTTTAAGCTGAAATGGCAATTTTTTCAGCATTAAATCAATCCACTGAGAACCCCCTAGCCATGGATGAATTTTCAGATACGGCTCAGATCACTACTGAGAGGCACATACAAGTCTTCCGACCACAGCTGATCGCGGCTGAAACTGCAGGCGCGGTCAGCGCTGTAGAGACTGTCGCACTCTCAGGCCCTGACATAACTTACCTAGCGCTCCACTTTAACAATGCCTGAGAGAGGCGAGTGACAGGGGGGTAGCTGACGCCGGCTGAGGTTGATCCTGTATTTCTTCAGAAGTGCGCTACTGTGGAGATCTGGGCTGCAGTGGTGATGCTCATGGTCACACACAGCTGCCTCCCGGCGAAGAGGGTGAGTCCGAGAGAACAGGTATCAGTTTGGATCACCACTTGGGGCTCTTATTGTCAGGCTATAGACTGTGGGGACACATTGTATGGCTGCCGACTTTTTGACCCTGGAGGCTATCAGCCATGTTCCAGACTGCCATTACGCTGAGCCTTCATTAGGTGACAGAAAAGGTTACTTATGGGCTGACAGGTCACAGTCGCAGCACACAGATTTGCATAATAGCTGCTCTCTTTCTTGTGATGGATTGGAACATGAAGCTAGCATATAACTACCATCAAAATAGTCTATATGATACGCTCAGCTGTAGCCTTATACTTTCGTTTCAGATTTGTTCTCAAGTTATTTGGGTCTATATAACTGTTCGTTGCTGGACTGTGCCTAGTTTCTGTGACTGGACTTGTATAGATCAGTAACACTCCGGCACTACAAGCCTTTCTGTGCATGTCTGTTCCCTTTTAACCCTTCACCCATAATTGGCTAGTGCTCCGTTTGTTATGCCAATAAAATGCAGCTTCAACATATCTGTTTAACTTCTAGTGAGGGAGAAGGCTAGAGATGTATATATTTGTTGGGATATGATATACCCTAAGCTGCTAGATTCCGGAGTAACTTAGGTCCACTAATTTTCCCTCCCACACTAGTCTCTGTTTTATGGCGTGGGGTCAGGGCAATACTGGTTGTAGTTGAAAATAGCACTATTAGTACTTGCCTGCATGTTGCCTCCAATAGCAGTGAGGTTTATATACACTTCAGCTCTAGAAGCTTAGGCCTAGATTTAGAGTTTGGCGTTAGCCGTCAAAAACAGCGTTAGAGGCTCCTAACGCTGGTTTTGGGCTACTGCTGGTATTTAGAGTATTGTTTGTAGGTAAGGGTCTAACGCTCACTTTCCAGCCACAACTTTTCCATACCGCAGATCCCCTTACATCAATTGCGTATCCTATCTTTTCAATGGGATCTTCCTAACGCCGGTATTTAGAGTCTTGGCTGAAGTGAGCGTTAGAAATCTAACAACAAAACTCCAGCCGCAGCAAAAAGTCAGTAGTTAAGAGCTTTCTGGGCTAACGCCGGTTCATAAAGCTCTTAACTACTGTGCTCTAAAGTACACTAACACCCATAAACTACCTATGTACCCCTAAACTGAGGTCCCCCCACATCGCCGCCACTATATTAAAATTTTTTAACCCCTAATCTGCCGACCGCACACCGCCGCCACCTACGTTATCCCTATGTACCCCTAATCTGCTGCCCCTAATACCGCCGACAACTACATAATATTTATTAACCCCTAATCTGCCGCCCCCAACGTCGCCTCCACCTACCTACACTTATTAACCCCTAATCTGCCGACTGGACCTCACCGCTACTATAATAAATGTATTAACCCCTAATCCGCCTCACTCCCGCCTCAATAACCCTATAATAAATAGTATTAACCACTAATCTTCCCTCCCTAACATCGCCGACACTTAACTTCAAGCATTAACCCCTAATCTGCCGACCGGACCTCACCGCTACTCTAATACATTTTTTAACCCCTAAAGCTAATTCTAACCCTAACCCTAACACCCCCCTAAGTTAAATATAATTTAAATCTAACAAAATAAATTAACTCTTATTAAATAAATTATTCCTATTTAAAGCTAAATACTTACCTGTAAAATAAACCCTAATATAGCTACAATATAAATTATAATTTAATTGTTCCGATCAGCCAATAGAATGCAAGCTCAATCTGATTGGCTGATCGGATCAGCCAATCGGATTGAACTTGAATCTGATTGGCTGATTCCATCAGCCAATCAGAATTTTCATACCTTAATTCCGATTGGCTGATAGAATCCTATCAGCCAATCGGAATTCGAGGGACGCCATCTTGGATGATGTGGCTTAAAGGAACCTTCATTCGTCTAGTCATCGGAAGAAGAGGATGGATCCGCTCTGGAGGTCTTCAAGATGGAGCCGGTCGTCATCGGATGGAAGAACATAGAAGATGCGGCTTGGATGAAGATGTTTGCCAGTCCGGATCGACTCTTCTGCCCGGATAGGATAAAGACTTCTGCCCGAAGATGGAATTCTTTAGCCGCCGCTTGGATCCAGACTTCAGCCGGAGGATGGACGTCAGTCTTCAGCCCCTGCTTGGGCTTGGATGAAGACTTCGGAGGCCCTTCTGGACTGATCAGGACCCGGTGTGGTGAAGACAAGGTAGGGAGATCTTCAGGGGCTTAGTGTTAGGTTTATTTAAGGGGGGTTTGGGTTAGATTAGGGGTATGTGGGTGGTGGGTTGTAATGTTTGGGGGGGGGTATTGTATGTTTTTTTTTTACAGGCAAAAGAGCTGAATTCTTTGGGGCATGCCCCGCAAAGGGCCCTTTTCAGGGCTGGTAAGGTAAAAGAGCTTTTCTATTTTAATTTTAGAATAGAGTAGGGCATTTTTTTATTTTGGGGGTCTTTGTTATTTTATTACGGGGCTTAGAGTAGGTGTAATTAGTTTAAAATTGTTGTAATATTTTTCTAATGTTTGTAAATATTTTTTTATTTTTTGTAACTTAGTTCTTTTTTATTTTTTGCACTTTAGTTAGTTTATTTCATTGTATTTATTTGTAGGTATTGTATTTAATTAATTTATTGATAGTGTTTTATTAGATTTAATTGTTGATAATTGTAGGTATTTTATTTAATTTATTTATTGATAGTGTAGTGTTAGGTTTAATTGTAACTTAGGTTAGGATTTATTTTACAGGTAATTTGGTAATTATTTTAACTATGTCGCTATTAAATAGTTATTAACTATTTAATAGCTATTGTACCTGGTTAAAATAAATACAAAGTTGCCTGTAAAATAAATATTAATCCTAAAATAGCTACAATATAATTATTATTTATATTGTAGCTATATTAGGGTTTATTTTACAGGTAAGTATTTAGCTTTAAATATGAATAATTTATTTAATAAGAGTTAATTTATTTCGTTAGATTTAAATTATATTTAACTTAGGGGGGTGTTAGTGTTAGGGTTAGACTTAGCTTTAGGGGTTAATACATTTATTAGAGTAGCGGTGAGGTCCGGTCGGCAGATTAGGGGTTAATTATTGTAGGTAGGTGGAGGGGACGTTGGGGGGGGGGCGGCAGATTAGGGGTTAATAAATATAATATAGGGGTCGGCGGTGTTAGGGGCAGCAGATTAGGGGTACATAGGTATAATGTAGGTTGCGGCGGTGTACGGAGCGGCAGATTAGGGGTTGAAAAAAATATGCAGGAGTCAGCGATAGCGGGGGCGGCAGATTAGGGGTTAATAAGTGTAAGGTTAGGGGTGTTTAGACTCGGGGTACATGTTAGGGTGTTAGGTGCAGACATAGGAAGTGTTTCCCCATAGGAAACAATGGGGCTGCGTTAGGAGCTTAACGCTGCTTTTTTGCAGGTGTTAGTTTTTTTTTCAGCTCAAACTGCCCCATTGTTTCCTATGGGGGAATTGCGCACGAGCACGTTTTTGAAGCTGGCCGCGTCCGTAAGCACCGCTGGTATTGAGAGTTTAAGTGGCGGTAAATTATGCTCTACGCTCCCTTTTTGGAGCCTAACGCAGCCATTCTGTGAACTCTAAATACCAGCGGTATTTAAAAGGTGCGAGGAAAAAAAGCATGTGTTAGCTACGCGGGTCGTTACCGACAAAACTCTAAATCTAGGCGTTAGTTAATATACCTGCATAACCCACTTATTTAACTCCAGCACTTTGGTTTACCTTGCTGCCCAATATATAGTATAGCTAAACAATTTGGATCTACATATACCAGTTTATAGGTACTAGTGTTCTTAGAATTTTTTTTTATAGTTACATGTGCCAGGAGAAAAAACTCTGCACAATTCCCCTTAATCAAGTGCTAGCTAGTGCTCCTAGGATATTATGCTCACCACCCTAAAATAATAATTTCTGAGGTCTGGAACTTATTACAACTCTTTATGCAGATATTCCTAGCCATGTAACAATGTATGTGGTCTTCCAATTAGATGTAGGGTTGTGCCCCCCCTCTGCCTAACAAAACAAATTTACTCTGTGTCTGTTTGTCTCCTATTGTCAGTGTTATTATTTGAGCTAAAAGTCGTTTATGTTTATAGAATTCCTGTAAGAGTTTAAAGTGTTGACTCCTTTTTCTTATTAAGCATCCACATATCTATATGTTCTACATATGCATCAAATGCACTTAAAGTACACTTTTCTATAAACCGGCTGCTTGCATTTGGGGTCCAAAAGTGGCCCACTTTGTTATTTTCTTTGTTTCCCCTCAAATTCCCTATAATGTCTAACATCCTTTTTCAGGGGGTCCAAGAGAGGCCTCAATTCTTCATAGAGGGAAATCATTGTTTGTGACTTTATGTTATATTCCAAGGGGACTTTCTCTAAATTGAAAATCTGAGGTTATTATATACTTGTATTAGTGAGCGATTAACTGTCTCCATATTGTGACGCTTAATATGTATATTGAATGATGTCTGTTATTTACCAACTGTGAATGGTACTTTGTAATGTCTGAATATACCTTAATAAAAAATTTAAAAATAAAAAAAAAGTTGTTTACATATGTATGCTCTATCTGAATCATAAAATAAAATATTTTAGATTAATGTCCCTTTAAGTTCTTATTTCCATATCTCCAGATATGAATTCTGCCACCAAATTACTATTAAAATTCAAGAAAATTCTAAATTTATTTATTATATTTAATTAAAGTTTTCAGTTTTACAAACACAAATTTATTTGCCCTGTAGAGAGGAACAGATTTGTTGATAATACAATGGACCAATAAATATTCCAGTATCAATAATGTTGTTAGTTTCCAAAAAGATCAGAGGCTTGAGCACATGAAAATGTATAATTGCCAACCCCAATATTTCACCTTTATCATTTCACCAAATGAGTTAATCTATTAAAGGGATAATAAAATCATTTTTTTTTCTTTCATGGTTCAGACAGAGGGGCATATTTATCATGTCCCGTGTTTCTGGAGAGCCTTTAGGCTCGCTGGAAACAGAAGTTATGAAGACCGCTGCTCCATAGCCTGTCCGCCTGCTCTGAGGCGGCAGACAGAAATCAACAGACATCAACCCGATCCAAAGGTTGCTGTCGGTATTTATCGATGTGCAGCAGACATGATACGCTACACTGTATCATTTCCACTTGCACATTAATAAATTGACCCCTTAATGTTAACATAATCTGGGACTCCTTGATATTTGTCTAAGAGCTTAACAGTATTTCATTTTCACTTGTAATGTGATTTACACTGGTGTAATTTGCTTTGCAGTTGCTATAGCTGAAACCCACATTGTCACGTCACGCTGCTCTAGCTGTTGCTATTGTGACTTCTTCCTCTGCTTCTGTAAATATACCCCGGATACCATTGCCTGACAAGTATGAAGGTATTACTGATTGCTGGGGCTTTCTAAACCAATGCAGGTTGCACTTCCGCAATGATCATCACACCTTTCAGTCTCACAAGTCAAGGATCACCTTCATCATTTCCTTACTGACAGACAAGGCCCTAGCCTGGGTCTCTCCCCTTTTGGAACAGAACGCTACACTCCTACATGATGCTGATGAGTTCATTTCCTTTATCTTCTGTGTTTGGGGCTTCTGGCCGTACCTCTGCTGCAGAATATTCTCTCCTGGATCTCCGCCAGGGCAATAGAACTGTGGCACAATTTGCCATCGAGTTTCGCACCTTGGCACTGGAAACCACCTGGGATGGCAGTGCTCTCAAGGCAGCCTTTAGGAGGGGGTCTGCATGATCGCATCAAAGATGAACTCACTTATCATGATATTCCTTCTTCTTTGGATGACTTTATAATGCCTTGTATCAGTCTGGACTCTTGCTTTCAGGAGAGACAAGCCGAGAGAGACAGAACAAGGAGGGTCCTTCCCTCCTGTCCTCCTGTTCGCCCAGTTTCAGCAGCATCCGCTACCCCTTCAGCAACTCCAGTTACCTCAGTGGAGGTACCTGAAAGACAGAGAAGAAGGAGACTGAGACTATGCTTTTATTCTGGATCTAACTCCCACCAACTAAAGGACTGTGACATTCGGACAGGAAAAGCCAATACTTAGGGGATAACACAGGGGTACCTCTAAGCATGATCTCTACTAAATCCCCTTACTCCTCTCAGATCCTGGTACCTGTTACCCTTACCTTCCTTCAGAATGATGTCCACACTTAAGCCTTCATTGATGCGGGGGCAGCTGGGAACTTCCTGGATCACCATTTCATGATTCAAGCTGGCTTACCTCTTTTGCAGAAAAGACATTGTCTCAAAATAACTACTCTGGATGGCACCCCCCTTGGTTTAGGCTTGATCCATTTTTAGTCAGCACCCCTGACCCTGACTGTGGGGGTCCTTCCCACCGAACAGCTGCAGTTTGAGGTCATTTATTCACCAGCACAGCCTTTCATCCTTGGTCTTCCTTGGCTTCGGGTACACAATCCACAGTTCGAATGGGCTGAGGGAGAACTGGCCTCCTGGGGTACTTCCTGTTTCGACTCCTGCCTTGCTAAAGTCACTCCTCTGCCCCATATCCCCAAAGCCAGTATACAGACTCATTCTAACCTTCCTTCAGTATACACAAACTTTGCAGATGTGTTTGAGAAAAAAGCAGCCAACATGCTGCCACCCCACCGTCCTTATGACTGCAAGATCAATCTGTTTCCCTGAGCTCCACTTCCTGAAGGAAGGACTTATCCACTCTCCAAAGCTGAAACCAAATCCATGGAGCAATACATCCAAGAGAACCTAGCTAAAGGTTTCATTTTGCACTTCCTCCTCTCCTGCTGGGGCAGGCCTCTTTTTTGTCATAAAGAAGGATGGCGGGCTCAGACCCTGCATCGACTACAAGGCCTTGAACAACATAACCATCAAGATTTGCTATCCCATGCCATTAATCACCAAACTGTATGACTCACTCCAGGATGCTCGCTTTTTCACCAAATTGGACTTACGTGGGGCATACAATCTTATTCATATTTTTCCAGGCCACAAATGGAAGACCGCCTTCAACACAAGATCTGGGCATTATGAATACCTTGTAATGCCCTTTGGGTTGTGTAATGCCCCTGCAGTCTTCCAGGTATTTGTCAACAATGTCTTCCGTGACCTCCTCAACCGCACTGTCATTGTCTATCTGGATGACATCCTTGTTTTCTCTTTTACTTTGGAGGAACATTATAGACACGTGAGACAGGTGCTTCTACAGGGAGTGCAGAATTATTAGGCAAGTTGTATTTTTGAGGATTAATTTTATTATTGAACAACAACCATGTTCTCAATGAACCCAAAAAACTCATTAATATCAAAGCTGAATAGTTTTGGAAGTAGTTTTTAGTTTGTTTTTAGTTATTTATTTTAGGGGGATATCTGTGTGTGCAGGGGACTATTACTGTGCATAATTATTAGACAACTTAACAAAAAACAAATATATACCCATTTCAATTATTTATTTTTACCAGTGAAACCAATATAACATCTCAACATTCACAAATATACATTGCTGACATTCAAAAACAAAACAAAAACAAATCAGAGACCAATATAGCCACCTTTCTTTGCAAGGACACTCAAAAGCCTGCCATCCATGGATTCTGTCAGTGTTTTGATCTGTTCACCATCAACATTGCGTGCAGCAGCAACCACAGCCTCCCAGACACTGTTCAGAGAGGTGTACTGTTTTCCCTCCTTGTAAATCTCACATTTGATAATGGACCACAGGTTCTCAATGGGGTTCAGATCAGGTGAACAAGGAGGCCATGTCTTTAGATTTTCTTCTTTTATACCCTTTCTTGCCAGCCACGCTGTGGAGTACTTGGACGCGTGTGATGGAGCATTGTCCTGCATGAAAATCATGTTTTTCTTGAAGGATGCAGACTTCTTAGTGTACCACTGCTTGAAGAAGGTGTCTTCCAGAAACTGGCATTAGGACTGGGAGTTGAGCTTGACTCCATCCTCAACCCGAAAAGGCCCCACAAGCTCATCTTTGATGATACCAGCCCAAACCAGTACTCCACCTCCACCTTGCTGGCGTCTGAGTCGGACTGGAGCTCTCTGCCCTTTACCAATCCAGCCACGGGCCCATCCATCTGGCCCATCAAGACTCACTCTCATTTCATCAGTCCATAAAACCTTAGAAAAATCAGTCTTGAGATATTTCTTGGCCTAGTCTTGACGTTTCAGCTTGTGTGTCTTGTTCAGTGGTGGTCGTCTTTCAGCCTTTCTTACCTTGGCCATGTCTCTGAGTATTGCACACCTTGTGCTTTTGGGCACTCCAGTGATGTTGCAGCTCTGAAATATGGCCAAACTGGTGGCAAGTGGCATCTTGGCAGCTGCACGCTTGACTTTTGACTATTTTGAATGAAACGCTTAATTGTTCGATGATCACGCTTCAGAAGCTTTGCAATTTTAAGAGTGCTGCATCCCTCTGCAAGATATCTCACTATTTTTGACTTTTCTGAGCCTGTCAAGTCCTTCTTTTGACCCATTTTGCCAAAGGAAAGGAAGTTGCCTAATAATTATGCACACCTGATATAGGGTGTTGATGTCATTAGACCACACCCCTTCTCATTACAGAGATGCACATCACCTAATATGCTTAATTGGTAGTAGGCTTTCGAGCCTATACAGCTTGGAGTAAGACAACATGCATAAAGAGGATGATGTGGTCAAAATACTCATTTGCCTAATAATTCTGCACTCCCTGTATGTCTCAGAGACAATTCTTTGGTAGCCAAGCTAGAAAAATGTGAGTTTGATCAAGTTCAAATCCAATTCCTTTGTTATGTCATCTCGAAGGAGGGTTTTGCCATGGGTCCTGCTAAACTCACCGCAGTTCTGGAATGGCCTCAACCTCCTTCTCTAAAGGAATTACAGAGGTTCTTGGGGTTCTCCAATTTTTACCGCAAGTTTATAAAGAACAGAATTCTAACAGAATTAACAAAATGGAACAAAGACTGTAAACATTGGTCTCCCAAAGCTGTAAGTGCCTTCTCTAGTTGGAAAAATGCTTTCTGTTCAGCTCCTGTGCTCCGCCATCCTGATCCTGACCTACAGTTCACTTTAGAGGTTGATGCCTCCGAGATAGGGGCACGAGCAGTTCTTACCCAAAGGGATTCTTTCACTTCCAAGTTACACCTTGTAGTTTTTTTTTCTAAACGCTTTACTCCTGCTGAGAGGAACTACGATGTGGGTAATCGTCAACTCTTAGCCATTAAGATGGCTTTGACCAAATGGCGTCATTGGTTAAAGGGCACCACCAATCCCATTCAGATTCTCACCGACCACAAGAATCAGACTTACCTAGAGACTGCTCATTGACTCAATCTTCGACAGGCCAGGTGGGCCTTATTCTTTTCCAGTTTTAATTTTGTGGTCTCGTATCTTCTTGGGACCAAGAAAAAGAAGGCAGACGCCCTTTCCTGTCAGTTCCCTAACTCTAGTGACTCCTCTGAAACTCCTATTAAACACATCATCCCCCCTCCTATGTGGTTGCTCCCCCTCCTACTGCAAAGATTGCAACATGCCCAGTCTAGTAAACCTCCTGGAGCTCCCATGGCCTCCGATATCATCTTTGTACCTCTGAACCTACGCATCCCAGTGCTAGCCTGGGCTCATGACAGCAAACTCTCAGGACATCCTGGTTCGACTAGGACTTTCAAACATCGATTTCCAAACATGTATGGTGGCCTATTATGAAGTCTGATGCTCAGGATTATGTGAAGGCCTGCACAACTTGTGCTGCCAATAAGACTCCCCGATCTTTGCCTCCTGGCTTGCTCCAACCACTGTCTATTCCCAAACAACCATGGACACACATAACAATGGATTTCTTTGTGGACCTTCATCCTTCTGACCACCATACAGTTATCTGGGTTGTGGTGGATCGCTTTAACAGACTGGCTAATTTTGTACCCTAACCAAACTGCCTTCTGCCCAAGAATTATCGTCTCACTTTCTCTTGCATGTGGTATGACTTCATGGCATTCCTGTGAATATTGTTTCCGACAGAGGTCCACAGTTCATCTCTGCCTTTTGGAGAGTCTTTTGTAAGTTGATTGGAACTGCGGTTTCCTTGTCTTCTGGCTACCATGCTCAAACCAACGGACTATCAGAGAGCAAACCAGATTCTTGAAACCTACCTTAGATCTTTTTTCCGCGCTCGCCATATCAACTGGTCTAAGTTGTTACCCCTAGCTGAGCTGCCAAGAATCACTTATTGGCACTCTTCTCTTCGATGTTCTCCATTTTAAAGCTGCAGCAGGGTATCAATCTCGTGTCTTCCCTCTTTCTGCTTAGTCTACTGGGGTTCCTGCTGCAGACCAACACATCACTAGACTCACCACTCATTGGCAACCTATTCGCTCTCAGCTACGTTCAGCTGTCTCTAGATATAAGAAGTTTGCTGATCGTCATAGAGCTTCTGTATGTGCCATCCCAGTGGTTGAACATGTTTGGATCTCTACTCGACACTTTCGTCTACATCAACCCTGTCACAAATTTGGGCCTAGATTTATCGGCCTTTACAAGCTCCTGAAAAGACTGTCTCCTGTTGCCTACAAAGTGGCCTTGCCCAAAATCCTACGCATGCACCCAGTCTTCCACATCTCACTGCTCAAACCTTACATCAAGGACAGATATATCCAGCTCCAAGCTCCTCCTCCTCTGCTCCTGGTCCGTGGTGACCCTGAATATGAAGTAGCTAAGATCCTGGACCCAGATACAGATGCAGACAACTGCAGTATCTGATACATTGAAATGGTTACTCAGAGGCATATTGTTCCTCGGTTCCTGCCCGTGATGTACATGCTCCATCCTTGGTCTCCTTCCCTGCTTGTTGTCTAGGGCTGTGTCGGGTCTGGAGGTGTGTGGCGCTGACGTCATTGCTGCACGCTTCTCTCCCTCTCTGATGCCGGTCAGATGCTTGTTGGGCAAATCCTGCACCTATATAAGTGTTCCTTGTACGATCTATTACTGCCCAAGTATAGGTGTTACTTTGTGTGCTCCTGGGTGTGATAGATCATACTTTTCTTACTGCCTTATTGTTATACCTCTGCTGAACTCTGTCTGTCTGACTACTCTGCCTCTTAACTCCTAGATTGCTGGATTGATTATTGCTGCTGAACTCTGCTTGTCTGACTACTCTGCCTCTTAACCCCTAAATTGCTGGATTGGTATACTGCTGCTGAACCCTGCCTGTCTGACTGCTCTGCTTATTAACTCCTGTTGTTCTGGATTGCCTCTTTGTTGCCGAACCCTGCCTGACTATTCTAGTGGTGTGCCCTTGGACTGCTTTACTGTTGCCAAATCCTGCCTGCCTGGCCATTCTAGTGGTGTGCCCTTGGACTGTTTTGCTGTTGACAAACCCTGCCTGCCTGACCATTCTAGTGGTTTGTCCTTGGACCGCTCTGTCTGTGGTGAGTGCCGCCTTCCTCATCTTACTAACTTTCTCTGCTCTGGGATATTCCCTATCTTTCCGGCTTGACACCGGGATAACAAGACTACTGACCAAGTTTGGTCTGATAGAGGAATATCCCACGAGCATTACACACACACACTGAGTGCATTCAGTTGAGAAAGTTGGCCTTCGAATTGGACCAAAGAAGCTGAAGAAGGGTCTGACAAACAATTTTAAGTCCCCTTTGGAATTCAAGGTTAGGGAATTAATTTATTTTGTTATTGTATCAATATGCCAACAGCCAATCAGCATCCAGAAATACTGACTCTCTGCCCAGCATCCTGCAATACAAAATATAAACCATTATGAGGATAAACTAATTGGAGCTCGAAATAAACTTTAGACACTGCAGTTACTGACATATGTGCACGTGCACATGCATACAAAATAGAATGAATAGAAGTAATGTGGCACCAGGCCAGTCTGTCGAAAAATGAGTTGCAGAGCTGTTTGAGGTTAATTTTAAATTATAAAGTGCACATTTATTTTCTTCTTTCTCTTATGTTTATTTAACCATCTCTGCTATTGGATGTTTGCTAATTGTGATCCATAACCTTTCATTACCTATTTTCTAAAAGTCTCAATATGCTAGAATTACATCCACAGTAAATCAATTTGATAAAGTTATACAGCTTATCATAGCTGGTGTACAGAGTGTTATTTTGCATTCTATAAGCATTCATCTTGTGTGTAGTTGGCATAGACCATGTTATACAAGGTGTATAAGGAATTTTTCTGAATAAGTTGCCTGCTTTGTAGAAAGTATTCACTGTTTTGGTGCAGGGGAATGGATACAGCATTAGTACTCTATGGTCTAAAAGCTTTATAGACTGCTGGTGTAGAATGTAACATTTACCCCTAGACTGACAGAAAGTTTGATTCTAATTGCAGCCCTCTATAATTTTAATGTGTACCAAAAAGTAGCACATATGTTAACCTCTTGGTTGCCATAGAAGGTATTACTTCACGCTGTTTTTTATGCCAAATCGGGGTTAGATTATTAGTGATGCGCTAACTGTTATGAGCAAGAGAAAGTTGCTTGCATCTTACAGGTTGAAAGAAAAATGTGTTCTCTTGAGCGCAATTGAATTTAATGCGCATCGGAATAGAGCGGCATCAGAGCTCAACTGTTAATAAAAAATTTCACAAAACACATGAAAATTATGTTTAAAAGTACAGTTACACTCATAGTGACACTGTCTAATAAAAATATATTTTTAAAAAAAATTCAATAAAAGTTATAAGGGTTTTTTAAAGATATAAGGACTCAGATGTTAGGGAGAAAAGGGCTACAAAGGGCTTTAACATAGAGATACATACAAATACATGTCTAAATATATATATGTGTACATATGTATTTATATGTGTATATATGTATTTAGAGACATATGTACACATATAAATACATATGTATACATATATAGATATTAATTATTATCAATATTAACATTTAATTTAACTGTTTAACAAGGTATGTTTTGTAGACATTTTACATTCCAATGTTCTTCACATAGGGGAATATGTTCTAAGTATTTTCAAATAGATATTCCTATAAAAATCTGTATATATCTATACCTATATATCATTTTTTAATATGAGAGAGAGAGAGAGAGAGAGAGAGAGAAAGAGAGGGAGAGATTGATTGTACTAAAAAAATGTCATATATACAGTATATATATATATATATATATATATATATATATATATATATATATATATATATATATATATATATATATCAATCATATGGTACTATGTGAAGAACATTGGAATGTGAAATAGCACACTTGAGGAAAACGATTGAGTTTGTGCGATTTGTTGGGGTTAGGTTTTTTCACCACTTTTCACACTCCATTGAAATCTATGGCGGAATATGTTAACACAATGGCGATATTTTAAGTTTGGCTTTTTGTGCGCGTGGGGGTTAGTGCTCGTGCAAACATTTTTTACTTTTAACTTGTAATACGCGCTACCTGACGTGTGCAACAAGCTTAATTCTAATGGAGTTAACACAGGAGCGGGAACAATATATAGTACTCCACTCGTAATCTAGTCCCTCACATTTCCAATAACCTCAAATATTATTGTTAGTCCCTAAACCTCTCCTTCACCCTACCATTAGTAATGTTTTCTACTGGATTTAAAATTCACAGAAATAACACTAGTGACACTTTGATTGAGGTACCATGATACGTTGGCCCAGTTTCCATGGTACCATTAAAGCAAAAACTCAGATGCAATTGACAACAGCAGCGTGGTATTTACCTGATGTATATCCTTATTTATAAGAAGATGGATCATGTAGAGAAAGATTATTTTAGAGGGTTCTTAACACTCCTAATCAACTGCTGTCCTATTCACTCCTGTAATTATAATCTGTTATCCAGAGTGAGCTTTCATCTGGAAGAATGTGAGAATATGCGATCAGGTTTTTTATCCACTTTTTTTTTCTCTATTGATTTCTTTGGGGGAATAGGTTGTGTGATATTGTAAGTTTAACTTTTGTGCGCATCGGGCTAGCGTGATCGCAAGAACTTTTTAGTTACAACTCTTAATACCAGCGCAACCTGACGTGCACACAGAATTTACTTCTAGCGCAATTAGCGCTATAGCGAAAATGCTAAATAGCACTTAATTTGTAATCTGTACTTTTGTTGACTGATAAACCAACTGAAGACTATCACAATACAGGATGCTAGAAAAAAACAGACCAAAACACTCTCTTTCAGACTAATTATTCTGCAATGTTTATGACCTACAGAAGATGATAGATATTTTTACATCTGTGTGCACTGTGATATATTTGAGCAAGAAACAATAAATATTAAATACAAAGTATGATGTTAGTATATTGTAACAATGAATTATCGTCTTAAAGGGACACTCAGGTTAAATTACATTTTCATGATTCAGATACAGCATGTAATTTTAAACAACTTTCCAATTTACTTCCATTAAAAAAAATGTGCACAGTCTTTTATATTTACAGTTTTCATATTAAATTTAATTCATATAAAACTTGACCCCCATATTAGGCACTATGTTCCGCTAAAATAAATAGACTGACACCAAAGAAAATGGGTTATAAAAGCCACAGCTTCATTCAGCACCAGAACACCTTTATACTCCAATAGGACATCTTTTTCATATTAAATTTAATTCAAATAAAACTTGACCCCCATATTAGGCACTATGTTCCACTAAAATAAATAGACTGACACCAAAGAAAATGGGTTATAAAAGCCACAGCTTCATTCAGCACCAGAACACCTGGTCATTCTTATAACCCAGATGGTCACACCTCTTTATCAAAAATTCTCATAGGCAAGCACCCACTGCCATGATTCGACACCATGTCAAGCACCGCCACACAAAAGGCCTTTATAATTCCCAGCCATAAGGCTAGCAGACTCCACCCAACTACAAACAGGAAAAAAAATCTTCAGAAAGAAATCAGTCACCAATATTCCCTTAAATGTAACCAATCCAATATGGAAACTACTAAACAACAAACAAACAACTACGCAAACTACAAGATTAAATATCACACCACTGTATTCACAACACCATAATTCCCATCCTGATTCCTGTGTAAAATTTTACTATGTCTAACGAAGGGGGTAAAACCCCGAAACATTACAAATAAAGAGGTTACAGTGATAAAAAATCCTGGAGAGTGCATCCGGTTTTTGATCCGGTTTTTGATACTTGTGGATTCTGTTGGAAGCACCCTGGGTAGTTGTTTGGAGGTCTCGTGAGTGCTGGTCCATCTTTTTTTTTAACTTTATTTATATATATATATATATATATATATATATATATATATATATATATATATATATATATATGTATACATATATATATATATATATATATATATATATATATATATATATATATATATATATATATACACACATACAGTATCTCACAAAAGTGAGTGCACCCATCACATCTTTTCATGTGACAACGCTGAAGAAATTACACTTTTCTACAATGTAAAGTAGTAAGTATACAGCCTGTAAAACAGTGTAAATTTGCTGTCCCCATTAAAAATAACTCAACACACAGCCATTAATGTCTAAAACGTTGGCAACAAAAGTAAGTACACCCCTAAGTGGACATGTCCAAATTGGGCCCAATTAGCCATTTTCCTTCCCCGGTGTCATGTGACTCGTTAGTGTTACAAGGTATCAGGTGTGAATGAGGAGCAGGTGTGTTAAATTTGGTGTTATCACTCTCAAACTCTCTCATACTGGTCACTGGAAGTTCAACATGGCACCTCATGGAAAATAACTCTCTGAGGATCTGAAAAAAAAGAATTGCTGCTCTACATAAATATGGTCTAGGCTATAAGAAGATTGCCAAGACCCTGAAACTGAGCTGCAGCATGGTGGGTAAGACCATACAGCAGTTTCAAAGGACAGGTTCCACTCAGAACAGGCCTTACCAGGGTCGACCAAAGAAGTTGAGTATACATGCTAAGCGTCATATCCAGAGGTTGTCTTTGGGAAATAGACGTATGAGTTCTGCCAGCATTGCTGCAGAGGGTGAAGGGGTGGTAGTGTCATGGTCTGGGCCTGCATGAGTTCTGCCGGTACTGGGGAGCTACAGTTCATTGAGGGAACCATGAATGCCAACATGTACTGTAACATACTGAAGCAGAGCATGATCCCCTTCCTTCAGAGACTGGGCCGGGGGCAGTATTTCAACATGATAACGACCCCAAACACAGCTCCAAGAAGACCACTGCCTTGCTAAAGAAGCTGAGAGTAAAGGTGATGGACTGGCCAGGCATGTCTCCAGACCTAAACCCTAGTGAGCGTCTGTGTTGCATCCTCAAATGGAAGATGGGGGGAGAGCAAGGTCTCTAACATCCACCAGCTCTCTGATATCATCATGGAAGAGGTCTCCAGTGGCAACCTGTGAAGCTCTGGTGAACTCCATGCCCAAGAGGGTTAAGGCAGTGCTGGAAAATAATGGTGGCCACACAAAATATTGAAACTTTGGGCCCAATTTGGACATTTCCACTTAGGGGTGAACTCACTTTTGTTGCCAACGGTTTAGACATTATTATATATATATATATATACAGTATATGTGTGTAGATCCCTTGATATTGTTAAACTCTAAGATTGAAAAAGTAATCTTTCAACAATTATATGCCAGTAGTCCCAAAATAATATACATTAGGAAAGTTCCTCAAGGTCTATAGCCTTAGTGAATATTGGTATTGCATACGGATTCAGCCCAGTAAAACATGGTTATATGTAAATATATCCATAGTAATATCCATACCTTTCTGGACTAAGGCGTACCATAAAAAATATCAAATATCAAGTAAGTTTCCAATTTTATCCTGTACGCAGTAGAAATCAATATATGAAAAAGAACTAGTTAGACTTAGGGATCAAGTGGCAAAAGAAACGCAAGTATACAGAAATAATTCAACAAAACATCAAAGAAGAACTTTTCTTAGTAATGATCATATAGTTGTTACTCACACCAATTAAGGCAGAACGGTAGTAATATTAAATAAACAAGACTATAGTTCAGAAGTTAAATTCCAATTAAATACTAGTGAGATTCATTCAATATTGGAGTGTATTCCTTCTGTAAGATTTAAAAAAGAATTAGCTTTTCTTTTGTACCAGTCCCTCAAAAACTTTTAAAAAGGCAAATTATTTATTGAGATTTGTTTATCTCTCTATTCAAAGCTCCGATTGTGAATGAGAGATACCTGCATTGCAAATAAATGCTCAAAAAAAGCTCAAAGATTTGCCGAAATTTCTCCATGCCAATGAGTTTGGGAGAATGGCTTGGCCACATTTTGCAGAAGAATAGTTACAGCATTATCAGATTACATTAGAGACATCTCTGACTAAATTGAACAACTTAAGGATATTAAGTGGAAATCTAATTTTGTATACCACTCAATTTGGGGTTACTAGTTTTAAGCCCTATGCTTAAAAGACACCCACAGATTATACTGAATATTTAATATTGTTTATAGATAATACAACTGGATTTTTACTAACACATAATTATTTTATTTTTGAGGGTGAGTATTTTTTGCAAAGATGCGGTACAGCTATGGGAGCTAAGTTTGCTCCAGCTTATGCAAATATTTACATGGGATAAATGGAACTTAACCGCATCTTTGCAGATGACTACACCTATGCTAATATTGTTATTCTATATGGGTGTTTTAATTTGGGAAGATACATTTAGTACCACAGTCATTTCTTGTCTTGAATACATGAACAGGAATGAACACAATCTTAATTTAACTTATAGGGGTCAATTTAACAAGCAGCGGATTCTGCTTCTGACCCTGATCAATTCTGGTCCACCAGAAACGGAAGTTAAGAAGCAGCGGTCGTTATAGTTTCTCTGCCACCTTTTAGGTGGAGGACTGAAATCATGATTGACACCCCCTACTAGCGGCTGATTGACCGCAAGTGAGCAGGGGGTGGCATTGCACAAGCATTTCACTAGAAATGCTTGTGCAATGTTAAATGCTGACAGCGAATGTCCGCTCGACCCTACATAAATCTACCCCCTACTATTAATGTAAGAGCTATAGAATATTTTGATCTGAGATTAGAGATAGATAAGCATAATAATATCGTTACTTCAGTATGTAGAAGTCTCTAGCTAGAAACACAATTTTAAGAGTGGACTGCTGTCATGTTCCCCATTTTAAAAATGGAAATTCCAAAAGGTCAAAACCTAGAAATACAACAAAATTGCACCAACTTAGATAGATACTGTATGTGAAACAAGCAAATGAGTTAACTGAAAGATTAGTAAATAGGGTATACAATATACGACTTCTAAAAAAAAAAAAAAAAGAAGAACTAGAAGATATGGACAGATTATGTTTGTTTTTATATAAGAAGCGTGAATTTTCTCAAAAACATACTCTGTTTATTACATAATATAGTATACAATACAGCGATATATGTAAAAAAGTTACAAGACATCTACCAATATCGAATGGAGAAGATACTTTTAAGAATATAGGATCACAAGGGGCTTTATGGCAAAGAGCCTAGACGATTACAATGGTTAAATTATATCAAAGGTTCCTTTAAATGTGGTCATTTACCCTATGAGAGTTATAAATATACAAAAAAAATATGTTTTTTCATGTTTTCATCTTCTTAATTGCAAAGGGCTCTAAAATGCTTATATATATATATATATATATATATATATATATATATATATATATATATATATATATATATATATATATATATATATATTTGAATATATGTGTACATATGTATTTATGTGTTTATATATGCCTGTAAATACATATGTACACACCTATGAACATATATATATATATATATATATATATATATACACACACACAGTATATATACACATCTTTAGACTTTTATATATATATATACATATACATCTTTAGACATTTATATGTATATATATCTATCTTAAAGTCCTTTGCGTGCCTTTTTTTTCCCTATCACCTGAGATCTCATAACTTTGAGAACTCATATAACTTTTGTGTGCAATATTTTTTGTGAATAATTTATATTAGAGGGTGTTATTATGAGTGGAACTGTACTTTTGTAATGTATTTTTGATGTGTTTTGTGGAACTTTTTAGTTTTGCGAAACAGTTAACCACAGCTCAGAGATCGCGGTAATCATTCTAGAGTAAATCACGATTGCGCTCAACTTGTAATATGAGAGCAATTCAACCTGCGCGCAAATGAACGATTGTGAAATCCAAGGCTAAAACGTTTGCGCTACACTTGTAATCTGGCCCAATTTAGGTAATTATCCTGAATAATATGTTACCTATTTAAAGACCAGTTAGACATTTGCAAGAAAATAGTAACTATATATCTTTCATATTTTTTTCTTCTATGAAGATTAGCATTTTATTAATCTGTTTGCAATTTTTTAATTTTTAAATATTATTTAATCTTATTTTTTCATATAATAAAAATATAAGTTAGTTATTTTATTTACTTTTTATTAATTTTTTTTTTATTTTTAATTTCTCTTTTTTTTTAATTTCTCTTTTTTTACATTATTTATTGTACTAGTTGGTAAGTTTGCCCAGAAGGCAGTCTATGTGTTGTAAATACAAAAAATAAAAAATAGAACTACAGAAAAAAATAAACACATTATCCAAGATAAAAAAATTAAACCTAATCCCTATGAAAATAAACAATTGCCCCCAAAATAAACCCCCCTAATCTAATGCTAAACTACCAATATCCCTTAAAAAGGGCTTTTTTGTAGGGCATTGCCCTAAGTTAAACAGCTGTTTTGCAGTTACAAAAAAGACTTAGTCCCCCCTAACAGTAAAACCCACCACACACCAAACCCCCCTAAATAATTTGTATGGGCATTGCACTTAAAAGTGCATTTATCTATTTTGCTGCCCTTAAAAGGGCATTCAGTATTTTTAAGAAGTTCTCATAACCCTAATCTAAAAAAAACAACCCCCCCCAAAAAAACTGTCTAACTCCCAAAAATTTAAAAATTAAACCTAAGTTTAAATTAAGCTAAAATTACAGAAAATAAAAAACAAAATTATCAAACTTTAAAAAATTAAACCTAAGGGCTTTTTGTAGGGCATTGCCCTAAATAATTCAGCTCTTCTACATTAAAAATAAACAAAGTCCCTCCTAACAGTAAAACCCACCACCCACCAAACTCCCCAAAATAAAAAACCTAACACTAAAAAACCTAAACTATCCATTGCCCTGAAAAGGGCATTTGTATGGGCATTGCCCTTTAAAGGGCATTCTGCTCTTGTGCTGCCCATCCCTAATTAAAAAAAAAAACAAAACAAAAAAACCTAAGTCTAAGTGGTACTCATGGTTGCTGAAGTCCGGTGGAGAAGGTCCTCTTCTAGGCGTTGAAGTCTTCTTCCAAGCGGCCGACATCTTCCAAGCAGGGACCTCTTCTTTCTTCTTTTTTAAATTAGGGATGGGCAGCATCCCTAATTTAAAAAAAATTGCTGCCCATCCCTAATTTAAAAAAAAAATTAAAAATTAAAAACCTAAGTCTAAGTGGTACTCACGGTTGCTAAAGTCCGGCGGAGAAGGTCCTCTTCTAGGCATTAAAGCCTTCTTCCAAGCGGCCGACATCTTCCAAGTAGGGACCTCTTCTTTCTTCATCCAGGACAGCGGAACTGAAGACCGGCGATGGCTGAACTGAAGACTGGCGACCACAGAGCCATGGAGCATGGAGGATCCTCTTCTTCCGATTGGCCGATTTTATTCTTCAAATTCAAATCAGCCAATAGGATGAGAGCTACTGAAATCCTATTGGCTGTTCAAATTAGCCAATAGGATTTCAGTAGCTCTCATCCTATTGGCTGATTTGAATTTGAAGAATCAAATCAGCCAATAGGAATTCAAGGGATGCCATCTTTAATTGCGTACCTTGAATTCACTATTCAGTGTACAGCGGAAATCTTATGAAGAGGATTCTCCACGCTCCATGGCTCCACGGTTGCCGGTCTTCAGTTCCAGGGTCGCCAGTCTTCAGCTCCGCGGTCATCGGTCTTCAGCTCCACGCTGGCTTGTTCCTGGAAGAAGAAAGAAGAGGTAGCCGTATTGAAGACTTCACTGCCTGGAACAGGACCTTCTCCGCCGGACTTCAGGGACCGTGAGTACCAACCTGGGGGTTAGACTTAGGGGTTTTTTTTTTTTTGGGGGGGGGGGTTGTTTTATTTAGATTAGGGATGGATAATTCTTAAATGAGCCAAATGCCCTTTTGAGGGCAGCAAAAGAGCTAAATGACCTTTTCAGGGCAATGGGTAGTTTAGGTTTTTTAGTGTTAGGTTTATTTATTTGGGGGGGTTTGGTGGGTGGTGGGTTTTACTGTTAGGGGGGGACTTAGATTTTTTTTGTAACTGTAAAAGAGCTGTTTAACTTAGGGCAATGCCCTGCAAAAAGCCCTTTTAAGGGCGATTGGTAGTTTAGCATTAGATTAGGAGGTGTTTTTATTTTGGGGGGGCTTTATTATTTTCATAGGTATTAGTTTTAATTTTTTTATTTTTGATAAATTGTTTATTATTTTCTGTAATGTTAGACTTTTTTTGTTGTAATTTTAGTTTAATTTTAACATAGTTTTTTTTATTTTTAAACTAATGTTAGGTTTTTTATTTTAATAGTAATTTTGTATGTTTAATTTAGGTAATTGGGTTTAATTTAGGGGGTGTTAGGTTAGGGGGTTTAGTAATTTAATTTGTTTTTTTGTGTTGTGGGTTTTGGCAGTTTAAGGGGTTAATAGGGTAATTCGGTTTATTGTGATGTGGGGGTTTTGCGGTTTACGGGTTAATAGGGTAATTAGGTTTATTGTGATGTGGTAGTTTTGCGGTTTAGGGGTTAATAGGGTAGTTAGGTTTATTGTGAGTATTGTTGGTGGTTGACGGTTAAGGGATTAATATGTTAGGTTATTCGCGGATTAGGGGTTAATTACTTTATTATTTTGTGATTTTTGGGTTTGCGGTTTAGGTGTTAATATTTTTTGTGGGAGGTTAGTTTTTTTCCGTTATACTTCGTGTGGGCGGCATTTTTTTTTTGCAATGCTCTGTTTGCCCTAGCTTCATCCTGGTGGATTCCGAAAATGGCAGGGTGGTACCAACCTGCCATTTTCAGAATCCACCAGGATGCAGCTTTGCTGCATCCAGGTGAATTCTTTTGACTGCGAGCGCAGCCAACATTCTGTTGACTGCCCCGCACTGCCAACATTCCTTTGAGGATGTGTGCACAACTGCCGATGGCGACGGACATTACAAACATGATTATAGTATAGATTTTTATGCTCTCTATTTGATAGATGAGGTTACTTGTTATGAAACAAATGTTTCTATTGGTCTGATATGCTGTTAAATACATAATGTATGTATGCATGAAACGCGTCAGAATTTTCTCTTTAAGACCCGTATAGGCTCTGTCTGTAATAAATATTGTTTCAATAGACGGTACTTTCTACTACCGTTTCTGTTGAGCTTCACTTCTCATGCCATTAATAGACTGATTCCTGTGTATCCAGATATTTACAACTTTAAGAGTATTTTTAATGACTGATTAAGGTAAAGGTTCTTTCTTGGATCTCTGGTGAGTAAGCAAGTTTGTGTCAAATGAAAGAGATTTGTTGTGTCTATAATTGGAACAGTGGCCTTTGGCCAGGATGAAATCTACCCTAAATTAAGACGCTCATTTTATAGTTGAAGTTAGTGTAAATGGCTATTAGCTTAAAGGGACACTGAACCCAAATTTTTCCTTTCATGATTCAGATAGAGCATGCAATTTTAAGCAACTTTCTAATTTACTCCTATAACAAAATTTTCTTCATTCTCTTGGAATCTTTATTTGAAAAGCAAGAATGTAAGTTTAGGTGCCGGCCCATTTTTGGTAAACAACCTGGGTTGTTCTTGCTGATTGGTGGATAAATTCACCCACCAATAAACAAGTGCTGTCCAGCGTACTGAAACAAAAATTGTCTGGCTCCTTAGCTTTGATGCTTTCTTTTTCAAATAAAGATAGCAAGAGAATGAAGAAAAATTGATAATAGGAGTAAATTAGAAAGTTGCTTAAAATTTCATACTCTACCTGAATCATGAAATAATTTTTTGGGGTTCAGTGTCCCTTTAAAGGGACAGTCTAGGCCAAAATAAACTTTCATGATTCAGATAGGGCATGTAATTTTAAACAATTTTCCAATTTACTTTTATCCCCAATCTTGCTTTGTTCTCTTGGTATTCTTAGTTGAAAGCTTAACCTAGGAGGTTCATATGCTAATTTCTTAGACCTTGAAGGCCACCTCTTTTCAGAATTAATTTTAACAGTTTTTCACCACTAGAGGGCGTTAGTTCACGTATTTCATATAGATAACACTGTGCTCATGCACGTGAAGTTATCTGGGAGCAGGCACTGATTGGCTAGACTGCAAGTCTGTCAAAAGAACTGAAATAAAGGGGCAGTTTGCAGAGGCTTAGATACAAAATTATCACAGAGGTTAAAAGTATATTATTATAACTGTGTTGGTTATGCAAACTGGGGAATGGGTAATAAAGGGATTATCTATCTTTTAAAACAATAAAAATTCTGGTGTAGGGGGCGGAGTTAGCCACTGAACGGTTCAGACGTGCGTGTGCTGAGCTCCTGAGCCCTAAAACCATAAAAAGCTATATAAAGGTTTATTTTTGGGTTCCTTTGTCCAACTTACTATTAGAAACATCGTGGACACTAAATAGGGGCAAAATATTATACCCAACTTGATCTTTTGGGCTCCCCTACGCAGAAACTCTTTGCTGCACCGCTGCTGTATACAGACCAAGCCTTCACCGCTCATTGCCGAACTTACCAGAGAGGTACCCCGAGTGAGACTGCCGACTCCTTTACTACCCAGACCAACTGGCCTGCCTCTCGTGCCACTAACGCCACTTACCATCTGCAACGGACAGACTCCTAACGGGTCCCACGGCTGGTGCGGTAGCTCTCCACCTACTCCGGAGGGTCGGGGCTCCGCTCCGGAGTAACCGCTTAACCCGCCTTAGCCTGCCCAGCCTCTGATTGAGCCTCATCCTACCGCATCACTCCGGAGGGTCGGGGATCCGCTCCGGAGTGCTTCGCTGCTGTTCTTTCCCACGCGAGTGGGGCTGCCTGGCGTTTAGGAGCTCTCCTGAACTACCTCTGAAACACCTGAAGTTACCGGACCTGAGGTTGACCGCTATACTGACCATCCTTACCTCCCGGTGGGTCCGGTGACCCTGAAGATCTGCCAGATTTTTGTGGTCACTGGGGACCAACTACGATCCTTCTCCAGCAGGCCTTAAGAAAAGGCGCGAAGACCCGCCATCTTGGGGCCCTCTCACCTTTACAGCTCCTCCGCAGAGAGCCCAGTTGTTTACACGGCTCACGGCCCCTGAGACATATCACGAATCCATCAGCTTTTTGCTTCATAAGTGCCCTACTGCAAGACCGGGTAAGAGCCAGTTTGTTCAGCTGACATCCTTCTCTATCTCCTCTGACCCCGGTGAGTAGCCTGCATACATGTAACTTTGTCACACGGCAGCAGGTACAATAAGAAGCTCCCCTGCTATAGAGACTTTTACTCTCAACCATACCTTCCTAAAGAAAGTAACTTTGTTGGGACTTACTCACTACCCACGCTAAACGGGCCTTACATCTGCCACACATTTAATACTGATTGCTTGTCTGGGGAAAAATTGTACTCTCACATATACTTAAGGCCACACTTTATACAGAAGAACTTCCAACTATAAGTGTACTGTTGTTGTCCATTTATTGCTGCTGCGTCAGCACAGGTGTCCTTGAGCATCTGCTTAAGGTGGAGTGTTATTTTATTCTGCCTAACAACCTTAATCCTTTTCAGGCCCTCAGATATCGTAGATATACTGGACACACAAAATTGCAATTAATCACTGCTCTGTTTTACTGCTTGCCTAACTGCTATTTTTCTCTACAGATTGCTCCCTTCATAATTAATGTGTATTGTGTTTAGATATATACGTGTAGCTGAGCTAGAGTAATCCCTCAAGACTCACCCTTTCCGGCCTGGCTTGTCCAGGCTGGTCACTTCCCCTTCCCTTTTCCCCTTCCCTTGGGTCGTATCCCTCTACCCAGAGTCGAGAGGGAATATTGGTTTCTGGTGCAGTTAGCCCCACAATATTGCTGATGGAGTAGTGTGTGCTAACTACCCCTTATAGCGGCACAGGCCAAAACAATTCTGTTTTGATGTAATATATCCTTTAACTATGTAGGTAGCTCCTTGATGCCGTGACCCCAGTCAGCCTGATTTAAGCAGACCACTATAGTGCTATCATTATCCTCAATTTTGCTGAATGTCCATGCAGAGCCGAAAAATGCCCCAAACATTCAAAAGAAAACAAAAGCCCTCTAATACACCCAAACGTACAGTGGTGGACCATTTCAGTAAACCCCTCTCTAGATCCCTAGCTGGCACAGATGAAGAGCTCACAGATGTCAGTGATTCTGCTGAAACCCCCAATGAGACTGCCCTGCTCCAATCAGTGGGGCGATCCCTACGCGCCGGCCAGGAGGTTAACAACAACCTTATGGATTCTATTACAACACTCTTGGCCTCTCACCATGACTCCCTCTCAAAGAAATTCGAGAAGAGCCATGCAGATCTGAAACGTGATATAGCTTCTATTGGAGAACGCACTGACACCATTGAACGTAAGCAAGAAGATTTAATGATCGACCACACCAACCTGCTTGGCTACTCTCAGTGCCTAGCTGAACAAATCTCTGATCTAGAGGTCAAGCTAGCCGACCTCGAGGACCGCACCCGACGCAACAACATCCGAGTGAAGGGTATTCCGGAGTCTGTCCTCCCTCAGGACCTAGACAAGTACCTACGAGAGTTTTTCACCACTATTGTTGGCCCAGAGGAAGGTCAGGAAATGCTGATTGATAGGGCACACAGGGCACTGAGACCCAGGTCAGCAGAGGGAGATAAGCCGAGAGACGTTGTAGCACGGCTACACTATTACACCTTTAGAGATAAGCTACTCCGAGCATTAGTAGGTGGCAGAAACCTCCCAGAACAGTACTCTGACCTACAAGTCTATCAAGACCTCTCCCCACACACTCTCCAACTAAGGCGCCACTATCAGCCCTACACTAGATTGTTGAGAGACAAAGCCATAAAATATAGATGGGGATTTCCTGTGAAGCTTCACGTCACTAAGGATGGCCACCAATATACAGTATCCACCCCACAACAAGCTAGAGAACTTATGCAGAGGTGGGATTTGTTACCACCAGACCCGCCTGGAGATCATCACGCCAAAGATCCCACCAGAGGACTGAGAGCCTCGGCCCCTGAGTGGCGGCCCCTTCCCCAGAGACTAAGCAACACCCAGAAGAAACATCAACAGCGATCGGGCCAGACCCCGTCTACCAGTAGTGCCACTGATGAGCCTCACACAACTTAAGATCCCCTTTGCTAAGCTCTTCCTCCCGCACCCTGTGTAGGGAGTTACTGTACTTTCCTTTGAGAGTTTAGATATCCCCTCTAGGGGCTATCTTCCCCCTCTAAAGCCACCTTCACGACTGCTCTTGGATAATTTCAGCAAAATATTGTCTATCAGGTTTCTCTACCTTCATATTTCAATTACTGCCTTAGAGTGTCAAAATGATATCATTATTATTGATTGTGGTTTGTTCCCTATTTTGATAACATATTCAAACATACTGACATTCTAGAGAGTTTGCTTTCCCTAAGCTTTGCTCTATCCACAAGTTGACTGCCACGCATCGTAGGCGATGAGGAGTCTGGGATACAATTAGACGAAGCTTGACTATAATTTAGTCGTATCACTACCTAACTTTGTCCTCCCCATGCTCCCCTCGCCACGCTGAAGTGTCACTCAAGTGTTGAACTGTTGGGATACTACCCCTTCTTTGATTGTTATGTATTTACAGTTTTACCAACCGGTTCAGAAGTAGCGTAATTTGCTATTATTCAGGATGTCCCTACCGCCACTGTTTATGGCTTCTTCGCCATCCCCAAATGCATATTCAGATGTCCTGAGAACTTTGTAATGTTAGTATTGTTTGTTTTCCTTTTCTTTTTATTTTATGTTTCTTTTCTCTAGGAACTTTGCTCTTGTCATATGAGGGCTGCCACACACTATGGGTGGTGGGGAATGCGGGGTGTAACCAGACAAAATTGGACTCTGATCCACCGTTTGTTACTATCTGACTTCGTCCTCCCCGCCCTCCCTTCACCACGTTATAGGGTCTTGCATGAGCTCCATTCTTACCATATTACCTTTACCAATGATTGTTATTTGTTTATAGTTGGACTGCCATGTTTAGGTATATTGAATTTTATCAATGCTCGACCTATCTTGAGTTATGTATTTACTATGCTTGAGCCATTACACACTCTGAGTAATAAGATATATTAGACGCCTGTAGAAGAACCCCAATACTAGTTTAGATCAGAAGCACGAGCCAAAAATGGCTGACTGGGGTTAGGCCTCACACTTGGCCTCCCCCCCCCACCTTGATAGTTGTGTTCTCTTGCTATCACTAGCAAGAACACTCATTGAGATAGTGTAATATACACATCACACTAAGTCTTGACAGTCCTTGTGACACTATACATTACCCTTAAGTGGAAGAGCGAAGCTTATCTTCATTTCAACACCTTATCTACCTCCTTCCCCACAACTACTCCCCCCCCTGCAACCTGCTTTTCCCTCCTTGCCCCCTCTCCCCTCTCCTCTACCCAAAATAGACCTCTACTCTGCGAACCCTATGGCTCCTATTACTGTAGCCACCCTGAATGTCCAGGGTTTAAATTCCCCTACTAAGCGAAGTCTCCTGTCCAATTTTTTGAATGCCCATAGATTACACATTGTTTTTCTTCAAGAGACACACTGGAATAAAGAACTTAGACATTTCCGTAATCCAGCTCACTATCCCATATGTGAAACTGCATCTTTCACTGAAAAAAAGAGAGGAGTAGCGATCCTACTTCACAGAGATGTCTGCTGTACTACAGAGTACATAGAACGTGACCCCGAAGGTAGATATCTGATTTTGATCTGTACCCTCAACGGTATCTTATATACCCTGGCTTCAATCTATACCCCAATAGTTAAGCAGATACCCTTTTTGAGAAAGTTTCTAAGGAGACTGAGTGAAGTTAGGAGAGGCCACCTGTTGATGGGACCCCGTCTTAGACAAAAAGACTCCTAAAGCTTATCCCACTGACCGCAACCTTAATACTCAATCCAATGCACTGCGCAAGCTCATGTACCAACATGGTCTCTACGACATCTGGCGCTGTCTCGCCCCAACTGACAGGGACTACACCCATCACTCTAAACCACATAACTCCTACTCCAGGATTGATTACTTGCTTTGTGACTCCTGGACGTTAGACCAATTCTGCACCCCACGTATACGACCGTGCCCATGGTCTGACCATGATTTGGTAAGTGTTGGATGCTTGGAGTTGCGTCCCCCCGACAGTAGGCCCTCCTGGAAACTCCCAGACCACTTTCTCTCTGAAACAGAAATTCCCCAAATTATCGAGACCGTCTCAGACTTTCTAAGACTCAACGACACGGGCGACACAAGCCAGGAAATATTGTGGGCCTCATTTAAAGCCTATCTTAGGGGTCACTTTATTAAAATGAGCTCAATCCAGAAGGCTAAAAACAAACTCCCCCTTGCAAAATTATATGCTGAATTCAGGCAAACCGAATTGAGTAACAAAAATGCTCCTTTGCCTACCCTAGCTGAACAGATAGGTTCCATTAGAGAGCAAATCAACAAGAGAGAGCAGCTTCGGGTCCAAGCCAATCTAGTGAGACTTAAACAGTTATATTTCTACAAAGGGAATAGAGCTGACAGGTTACTTGCCCGTAAACTTAGAGACCGCGCGGTTCAAGCTAGAATCCTCCGGATAACCACACCTGCGGGCGTAGTTCGCTCTCCAAAAGCCATAGGGAAGGCATTTGCTGCCTATTACACCTCCCTATACAACTTAAAAAATGAATCCTCAGAGACTGAGGTAGACAGACTGGCTATCCAACAGTTCCTGGCAAAATTAAACCTCCCTTCTCTGAATGTAGAATCAGTTGATGATCTACTTGCCCCGTTTGACATAGAGGAAGTAAAGGCGGCTATCCTCGCTTTGAAGCCTCATAAAGCACCTGGCCCCGATGGGTTTACGGGTCTATTCTACCGGAATCTTGTCCACCTCTTATCCCCTGTTCTACTACGCCTCTACCAGGAAGTTGCAGAAACTGGAACTTTCCTTCCCGAATACCTGGAGGCTAGCATTCTGACCATTCCCAAAGAAGGGAAAGATCCCTCACTTTGCGAGAGCTACAGGCCAATTTTGCTAATTAACGTGGACGTCAAGGTCTATGCCAAAGTCTTGGCAACTAGACTTGGAAAACATCTACCCTCACTTATCCATTTGGACCAAGTGGGATTTATCCAGGGCAGGCAAGGTACTGATAACACCCGTAGACTCCTAAATATATTTATGGAAGCGGCTGATATGGAATTGCCCCTCCTCACCCTGTCCCTGGACGCAGAAAAAGCGTTTGACAGGGTGAGGTGGGAATACATGTTCTGCACTATGGAGCGTTTTGGGCTCCCCAGAGTGTTCCAGACTGCTGTCGCAGCCCTCTACGCCTGCCCGACGGCGGTGGTTAAGGGATTGGGTTTTTGTTCGCCTAAATTTCCCATCAGCAACGGGACCAGGCAGGGGTGCCCCCTGTCCCCGCTTCTTTTCGCCCTAGTTATGGAGCCGCTAGCAGAGGCAATTAGGGAAAATATAGGAGTCCAAGGCCTTCAGATACATGATACCCTACAGAAGGTAGCGCTTTTCGCCGATGATCTCACCCTCTTCTTAACAAACCCGCTAGATTCTTTGCCCCCTCTCCTTGAAATTATTGCTGCCTTTGGCAAAATATCAAACTACAAAATTAATGTCGCTAAAACAGAGGCCTACACAATATTTGTTGGGGAGAAGGAACAGAGACATCTCAGGAGGTCTTATTCATTTAAGTGGTCTACGATCGGTATCAGACACCTAGGGATATTTCTGTCCCATGTAAAGGACACAGTGATACAGGAGAATTATGCGACTCTACTAAAGAGGTTAGACCCTAAGCTGAAGTCTAAGAAATACGAGGAAATCTCATGGATGGGCAGAATAGCTGCCCTTAAAATGATGATCCTCCCCAAATTAACCTACATTATGAGGTGCATCCCCATCCCAGTCCCAGAACGGATCTTACGCGGTTTCCAAACCTTATTCAACTCATATGTTTGGGAAGGCAAGAGACCGAGAGTAGCGGCAGCCACGTTGCAGGCCCCAGTAACCAGAGGTGGACTGGGCCTAACTAACGTTCAGCTATATCACCAGGCGGCCATGCTTACGCATGTCTCAGCGTGGGGGCCTACCTTACCTCCTACTAGGTGGAGGGAACTAGAACAAGCTTCCCTCCCAGCATACATAGATCTTTCAGACCTACTATGGGTCCCCCAACATTTAGCTGCTCGAATACCAGTCTCAAACCAGCTTATCAAAGGTTGCCAAACAACTTGGTTCCAATTGAGACACAACCAGTTGATAGCCCCGCATCCGTCCCCCATTCATCCTGTCTTGTCACTCCTACGGGAACTACCTAATGTCAAGCTAGCTCTCTGGAGGACCCATGAGATTGCCTCCCTGGGTGACTTTTACCAGAATGAAAACCTCCTCACAAACCAAGATATGATAGCCAGATTTGGCATCCCTCGTCAGCTAGACTTTGACCTCACGAGACTCAGATCCCTTATGAAGGCTTGGGGATTCCTGACTGACAAGATCAGGGCTCCCACTATCTGGGAGATAAGATGGAAAACTAACCAACAACTGTACAAACCCCTGACTGCTCACTACCAATCTCTTCTAGGGCTCCCTACCCTTGTAAAGACAAGGCATATGATCTCCTGGGAAACTGAATTGGGTTTGACCTTCACTCTGTTGGACTGGTCTAGGGCTATACAACTAACCAAAGCTGCTCTCCATTGTGTCACTCTATACGAACTTTACTTCAAGATCATTACAAGATGGCACCTGGTGCCGACCAAGCTTCGCACTATATACCCTAGCCACTCTCCCCTGTGTTGGAGAGAATGTGGCGAGATCGGCACACCACTACATGTGTGGTGGTCGTGCGATCGACTGAGACCGCTCTGGTCTAAGACCTCTGCGATTTGCGCAGCGCTGGAGCTCCCGACACCTGATGCCCCGATCCTAGCCCTTCTGCATATAGGGATAAAAAAGATTCCGAAGTATAAGAGATATCTGTTGGTCTACCTGCTGACATCTGTAAAGATGCTGATAGCCAGAAACTGGAAGAAACAACAGCCCCCACGATGGCAAGCAGTGGTTGACCATTTGCACTACATCAAATCAATGGAAGACTATGTCTTCCGCATACACAACCAATCTGCTATCTTTAGTCAGATATGGGAACCTTGGGAAACACTCCTTAAATTGGCTACGTAACTCCCCCTTCCCTTGGCCATTGTTGGCCTGCTCTGGCTGGGTCCCTGGTTGCCCTAGGAGATGTGCCCCGCTGTTACCGAGCTGAGATACCGAGACATAAATTCTCCCCCCCCCCCTCCCACCTCTGATTCCTTCCCTTTCCTCTCCCCCCCACCCCCCTTTCATGTGAGGATATACAGAGTAGAACCTCGCACTCCACCTATCATACATGTTTATTATGAACACCTATTAGTTTCCGCACATGACTGTCAGACATCTTAAGTATGGCATACACTGCAATACTTTAATTAAAATATAAAACTTTAATGGTTCCTTAGAATGACCAAAACATCACAACAGATATGTTCGGCACGCATTGGGCAATATCTTTATTGTGTTTATGAGTTTTATCCTAGATGCACTGTTCCTGAATGTAACTCATTCCTCCTTTACTTGACTGCGTGTAACCTCATTTCGATTTATGTCAAATGCTATTTGTGTTGTTTTTTGGTTTATGTACCCTATTTATCAATAAAAACTTATTATGAAAAAAAAAAAAAAAATTCTGGTGTAGACTGTCCCTTTAGCAGTTTCTCCTAGTTGGTTTGGTTCTACAGCAGGATAGAATTAATATTTAATTACAAACTGACCTTGACTTTGATATGATTTTTAATATATTACCAGACAGGAAAACTGTCCTTTCACATTCATGGGCCAGTGGTGCAGCAGCTGCTGATGGAGTTTATGATTGCACAAACAAACGCTGCTGCAACCAAATAAGGGAGAGCAGAAGTTCAGGTGACAGAGAGGTATTGCAGACTGATGCTACTTGCTTATTCCTCCAAGGGCTCCCAAACTTTGTCCACAGCTTGCAACATGGAGCGCTATTAGGGATGGGTAAAGTTGTGCAACATTTAAAAAATGAAACACATTTGTTAGTTAATTTTTAACGTTTGTACAACATTCCGTTTAATGTAATAGTCTTTAGAATGCTTTCTTTAAATGTAATATTAAATTAAAACGTTTATAATAATTCAATTTGAATTATGCAATATTCAAATTAAAAAAATTTGAATCAATATCGGCTAGATTCAGAGTTTTGCGGCCAAAGGGGTGCGTTAGCTACGCGTGTTTTTTCCCCCCCGCAGCTTTTAAATACGCTGGTATTTAGAGTTCTCTGAAGGGCTGCGTTAGGCTCCAAAAAGGGAGCGTACAGGCATATTTACCGCCACTTCAACTCTAAATACCAGCGTTGCTTACGGTAGCGGCCAGCTGGAAAAACGTGCTCGTGCACGATTCCCCCATAGGAAACAATGGGGCAGTTTGAGCTGCAAAAAAACCTAACACCTGCAAAAAGCAACGTTAAGCTCCTAACGCAGCCCCATTGTTTCCTATGGGGAAACACTTCCTAAGTCTGCACTTAACACCTTAACATGAACCCCGAGTCCAAACACCCCTAACCTTACACTTATTAACCCCTAATCTGCCGCCCCCGCTATCGCTGACACCTGCATTTTATTATTAACCCCTAATCTTCCGCTCCGGACACCGCCGCAACCTACATTATCCCTATGTATACCTAATCTGCTGCCCCTAACATCGCCGCCACTATAATAAATGTATTAACCCCTAAACCGCCACACTCCCACCTCAAAAACCCTATAATAAATAGTATTAACCCCTAATCTGCCCTCCCTAACATCTTTGACACCTAACTTCAAGTATTAACCCCTAATCTGCCGACCGGACCTCACCGCTACTCTAATAAATGTATTAACCCCTAAAGCTAAGTCTAACCCTAACACTAACACCCCCCTAAGTTAAATATAATTTTTATCTAACGAAATAAATTAAATCTTATTAAATAAATTATTCCTATTTAAAGCTAAATACTTACCTCTAAAATAAATCCTAATATAGCTACAATATAACGAATAATTCAAGTTCAATCGGATTGGCTGATCCAATCAGTCAATCAGATTGAGCTCGCATTCTATTGGCTGATCGGAACAGCCAATAGAATGCGAGCTCAATCTGATTGGCTGATTGGATCAGCCAATCCGATTGAACTTAAATCGGATTGGCTGATTCAATCAGCCAATCAGATTTTTGCTACCTTAATTCCGATTGGCTGATAGAATCCTATCAGCCAATCGGAATTCGAGGGACGCCATCTTGGATGATGTCATTTAAAGGAACCTTCATGCAGACTTAGGACATCGTTAGAAGAGGATGGATCCACGCAGGCTGCTTCAAGATGGACCCGCTCCACTCCGGATGGAAGAAGATAGAAGATGCCGCCTGGATGAAGACTTCGGACCCTCTGGAGGACCTCTTCTGGCCGGATAGGATGAAGACTTCGGACCCTCTGGAGGACCTCTTCTAGACGGATCGGTGATTAGTGTTAGGTTTATTTAAGGGGGGTTTGGGTTAGATTAGGGGTATGTGGGTGGTGGGTTGTAATGTTGGGGGGGTATTGTATGTTTTTTTTTTACAGGCAAAAGAGCTGATTTCTTTGGGGCATGCCCCGCAAAAAGCCCTTTTAAGGGCTGGTAAGGTAATAGAGCTGTTACCTTTTTATTTTAGAATAGGGTAGGGCATTTTTTTATTTTGGGGGGCTTTGTTATTTTTTTAGGGGGCTTAGAGTAGGTGTAATTAGTTTAAAATTCTTGTAATCTTTTTTAATATTTTTTTAATTTAGTGGGGTTTTTTTTTTGTAATTTAGTTTAGTTGATTTAATTGTAGGTGATTGTAGGTAGTTTAGTTAATTTATTTATTGATAGTGTAGTGTTAGGTTTAATTGTAACTTAGGTTAGGATTTATTTTACAGGTAATTTTGTTATTATTTTAACTAGGTAGCTATTAAATAGTTAATAACTATTTAATAGCTATTGTACCTAGTTAAAATAAATACAAAGTTGCCTGTAAAATAAATATAAATCCTAAAATAGCTACAATATAATTATTTGTTATATTGTAGCTATATTAGGATTTATTTTACAGGTAAGTATTTAGCTTTAAATAGGAATAATTTATTTAATAAGATTTAATTTATTTCATTAGATAAAAATTATATTTAACTTAAGGGGGTGTTAGTGTTAAGGTTAGACTTAGCTTTAGGGGTTAATACATTTATTAGAGTAGCGGCGAGGTCCGGTCGGCAGATTAGGGGTTAATACTTGAAGTTAGGTGTCAAAGATGTTAGGGAGGGCAGATTAGGGGTTAATACTATTTATTATTGGGTTTTTGAGGTGGGAGTGCGCCGGTTTAGGGGTTAATACATTTATTATAGTGTCGGCGAGGTCCGGTCGGCAGATTAGGGGTTAATAAGTGTAGGTAAGGTAGCGGCAACGTTGGGGGGTCAGATTATGGGTTAATAAATATTATGTAGGTGTCGGCAATGTTAGGGGCAGCAGATTAGGGGTACATAGGGATAATGTATGTGGCGGCGGTGTGCGGTCGGCAGATTAGGGGTTAAAATTTTTTATTAGAGTGGCGGCGATGTGGGGGGGCCTCGGTTTAGGGGTACATAGGTAGTTTATGGGTGTTAGTGTACTTTAGAGCACAGTAGTTAAGAGCTTTATAAACCGGCGTTAGCCCATAAAGCTCTTAACTCCTGACTTTTTTCTGCGGCTGGAGTTTTGTTGTTAGAGTTCTAACGCTCACTTCAGCCAAGACTCTAAATACCGGCGTTAGGAAGATCCCATTGAAAAGATAGGATACGCAATTGGCGTAAGGGTTCTGGGGTATGGAAAAGTCACGGCTGGAAAGTGAGCGTTAGACCCTTTCCTGACTGACTCTAAATACCAGCGGGCGGTAAAAAGCAGCGTTAGGACCCCTTAACGCTGCTTTTGACGGCTAACGCAAAACTGTAAATCTAGGCGTATATTTGTTATAGTATTCCTATTGCTCTCTTTAAATGTAATATTCAAATTATGAAATATTCAAAATGGAATGATTTAAACCCCTAAACAGCCACACACCCCACTGCAAAGTAAGCTTTCTACACAATTAACCCCTGAACCACCAGCTATCCACATTGCAAAGTCCTAACTACATTATTAACCCCTAAACCATCAGACCCCAACATCGCAAAATTCCCACTACGCTATTAACGCCTAAACTGCCAGCCCCCCACATTGCAAAGTCCCCACTACAATATTAACCTCTAAATTGCAAGCCCACACAATGAAAAGTAACCCACTAAATTCTAAACCCCCTAAACTTAAAAAAAATAATTACCTTTAAAAAAAAAAAAAACTTGCCTAAGAAAGTAAAAAAAAATTATCTAGCCTTATCTTAAAACAAAAACTACCATTACTATTAAAAACAGTTTTAAAAAAAACTTCTATTACGGTTTAAAAAAGAAACTACCATTACCAAGAAAAACAAACCGTAACATACTTTAAAAAAAACCGAACATTACAAGCATAAAAAAACTATCATTACAAAAAATAACAAACAAATGGCCATATTACGAGTTTTGCGTTATGAGGGGTGCGGTACTAACTTGCATGCTCACTTACCTACAGTGCTGGTATTACAGGTTTTCAGAAACCCGGCGTTAAAAGACAAGAAGTGAGCATAGAGCAAAATTGTGCTCCCGTACCGCACTCTAATACCAGCGCTGCTTAAGTCAGCGGTGAGCTGGTTGTACGTCAGCCAAAAATTTTGAAAAAAGGCGAGTCGGGGCCACAGGCTTAAGAACTTAAAAGGGTAATTTTATTGCCATACAAATTAAAATGGTGATATTCACAGCAAAACGACGGTCTATGATTAAGGCAGTGAGCTGAAACATGTTAGACCGCTGCTGTCTCAGATCTGACCTGTTATGTTTTTTGCTGTGAATATCACCATTTTAATTTGTATGGCAATAAAATTACCCTTTTAAGTTCTTAAGCCTGTGGCCCCGACTCGCCTTTTTTCAAAATTTTTGGCTGAGGTTTTCATGCAGACTTGCAGAGGTCTGCTGGCGGTTAGCGGGGAGCTCCACAATTGGATGCTGTGCTAAGGAAGGAGCCGAGTAGATTGGTCACGCCTGGTTGTGACGAAAGATTACAGGAGGGTTCAGACAAGGAAGACAGACCGAGACCGGGAGAGTATGCAGCAATTGCGAACACACTGGAGGATCAAGGTACTGTGCATACTTTAATTTAATACACTGCCCTCATATATCCACTGGATTCTGGATCTGCAGTTTAGTTTGAGCGCTATAGTGGGACTTTCTGTTTGTATATGCTGGTTGTACGTGCTCGTGAATGATTTCCCTATAGACATCAATGGGGAGAGCCGGCTTAGAAAAAGTCTAACACCTGCAATAAAGCAGCTTAAAGCTCACTAATGCAGCCCCATTGATTCCTATGGGGAAACAAAATTTATGTTTACACCTAACACCCTAACATGAACCCTGAGTCTAAACAACCCTAATCTTACACTTTTTAACTCCTATTCTGCTGCCCCCGACATTGCCGACACCTACATTATATTTATTAACCCCTAATCTGCCGCTCCGGACATCGCCACCACTATAATAAACGTATTAACTCCTAAACCGCCACCCCCCGCATCGCAAACACTAGTTAAATAGTATTAACCCCTAATCTGCCTTCCCTAACATCGCAGCAACCTACCTACATTTTTTAACCCCTAATCTGCCGCCCCCAACGTCGCTGCCACTATACTAAATATATTAACCCCTAAACCTAAGTCTAACCCTAACCCTAACACCCTCTAACTTAAATATATTAAAATTAAATCTAAATCAAACCTACTACTAATAACTAATAACTACTAATAACTTACCTATAAAATAAACCCTAAGATAGTTACAATATAACTAATAGTTACATTGTAGCTAGCTTAGGGTTTATTTTTATTTTACAGGCAAGTTTGTATTTATTTTAACTAGGTAGAATAGTTACTAAATAGTTATTAACTATTTACTAACTACCTAGATAAAATAAATATAATTTTACCTGTAAAATAAAACCTAACCTAAGTTACACTAACACCTAACACTACACTACAATTAAATAAATTACCTAAATTAAATACAATTAAATAAATTAAATACAATTACCTAAATTACAAAAAAAAACCACTAAATTACACAAAATAAAAAACAAATTACAAGATATTTGAACTAATTACACCTAATCCAATAGCCCTATCAAAATAATAAAAAAGCCCCCCCAAAATAAAAAAAACCTTAGCCTAAACTAAACTACCAATAGCCTTTAAAAGAAATCGGCTCTTTAACCTGTTAAAAAAAATACAAACACCGCCCAACAGTAAAAACCACCACCCACACAACCAAACCCCCCAAATAAAACCCTAACTAAAAAAACCGAAGCTCCCCATTGCCCTGAAAAGGGCATTTGGGTGGGCATTGCCCTTAAAAGGGCATTTAGCTCTATTGCAGCCCAAAGTCCTAACCTAAAAATAAAACCCACCCAATAAACCCTTAAAAAACCTAACACTAACCCCTGAAGATCCACTTACAGTTTTAAAGATCCGACATCTACCCTTAACGAAGCCGGGAGAAGTCCTCATTGAAGCGGCAAGAAGTCCTCAATAAGGCCGGGAGAAGTCTTCCTCCAGATGGGCAGAAGTCTTCATCCAGACGGCATCTTCTATTTTCATCCATCCGGCGCGGAGCGGCTCCATCTTCAAGACATCCGATGCGGAGCATCCTCTTCTTTCCGACGACTAACGACGAATGAAGGTTCCTTTAAATGACGTCATCCAAGATGGCATCCCTTAGATTCCGATTGGCTGATAGAATTCTATCAGCCAATCAGAATTAAGGTTGAAAAAATCCTTTCAGCCAATAGGATTGAGCTTGCATTCTATTTGCTGTTCCAATCAGCCAATAGAATGCCAACTCAATCCTATTGGCTGATTGGATCAGACAATAGGATTGAAGTTTAATCCTATTGGCTATTAGATTAGGTATAATTAGTTTAAAAATCTTGTAATTTGTTTTTTATTTTGTGTAATTTAGTGTTTTTTTTAATTTAGATATTTGTATTTAATGTATTTAATTGTATTTAATTTAGGTAATTTATTTATTTGTAGTGTAGTGTTAGGTGCTAGTGTAACTTAGGTTAGGTTTTATTTTACAGGTAAATTTGTATTTATTTTAGCTCGGTAGTTAGTAAATAGTTAATAACTATTTAGTAACTATTCTACCTAGTTAAAATAAATACAAACTTGCCTGTAAAATAAAAATAAAACCTAAGATAGATACAATGTAACTATTAGTTATATTGTAGCTAGCTTAGTTTTTTTTTTACAGGTAAGTATTTAGTTTTAAATAGGAATTATTTAGGTAATGATAGTAGGTTTTATTTAGATTTATTTTAATTATATTTAAGTTAGGGGGTGTTAGGGTTAGACTTAGGTTTAGGGGTTAATAAATATAGTATAGTGGCGGCGACTTTGGGGGCGGCAGAATAAGTGTTAATAAATGTAAGTAGGTGGTGGCGATGTTAGGGACAGCAGATTAGGGGTTAATAATATTTAACTAATGTTTGCGAGGCGGGAGTGCAGCGGTTTAGGGGTGAATACGTTTATTATAGTTGCGGCGATGTCCGGAGCAGCAGATTAGGAGTTAATAATTTTATTTTAGTGTTTGGGATACGGGAGGGCCTCAGTTTAGGGGTTAATAGGTAGTTTATGGGTGTTAGTATACTTTTTAACACTTTAGTTATGAGTTTTATGCTACAGCTCTGTAGTGTAAAACTCATAACTACTGACTTTAGAATGCATTAAATTTATAAATCTCAATGTGGTACAATATTTAAAGAGACAGCACTAGTCTCCAAATATACAAAACCTAACTAAATTAAAACTTAACATTTATTAATTACACAATGCTAAAATTTGCAGAAAACAAGAAAAATTAAAAACACTAACCTAGGTTGGTGCTAGGATAGAAATAGGGCAGAATAATATATTAGGCTAATAAGACCAATACAAGGGTCACTATATAGTGTTCTCCTCCTTAAAGGCCGTGAGGTATAAATGCGATTGTCAAGGGATTATGAATGCTCTTGGATTCAGTACTGGTCAATGTTGAGTAATTGGTCAAATTGGATACACAAGTAATATAATATGGATGTGAGCTGCAAATATCCAGGGATAATTACTACTTGATATAATATGCCCCTAAGTTCAATGATGTAACAGGTTTGATAACTAAAGCCTGCAATATAGCAACATTAGCATTCCATTTAGATTATAACAATTAATAATCAGTTATAAGTACAGTATATTAAAGTGTATTGAAGTCGTGGGTTAACTCAGAATAATCAAAGTAAACACTGTTTTTATGTACCTCAATTTAAGTCTACTCTGTACCCACTGTGGTGGTATAAATTGTATTGAGGTATATCATAATATCATTCACTTTGGTCCTCTATTAGATTACACCACTATTGTTGCGATAATATTGTTAAATCTAAATAAATAGGAAATATATTTGTATATGGCTGGAAATTCAGTTGTATAGTCTAACTGACAGATACAAATATATAGCTAGGGGTTCAGTTGTGTAACACAACTCATTGGTTGTGGATATAGAGATCCAAAGTTCAGTTGATACAAAGATATATGTTGCGTTTGTTTATTACATTGTAACTGTTTCAATTGTGCTTGTGTGAACATTGATTACACTGGATGTCATAGCTCATTTTTTGGCAGTACAAACTTGTAATTTTACCTTTAATAAGCCAGATTTGGAATAGATGTTTAGGCTTAATTCTTATATCACCGATTAGAATTGAACAGTTTGGTTTTTATTCGCAATCAGCTGTAAATATGTTGCCAATTTTGAACTGTATGGCTGATTGTTTAAAGTAAACTGTTAAGTAAATAGAATATATATTCTGTGATATAGTTGCTATATACTTGAAAGTGATTATATAGTTAAATCTGTTATAACAAATGAGTGTTTGGATGTTTCAACAAACGACTTTTCAAGGTTGAGCATATCAGTTGTCAATATACTTTGACATATAATTGTTGTATAAGTTATTCAATATTCAAGTTTGAGCTGTCTGCAGCAATCCGATTTTGGTTGTGTACCTTTTTAGCATATAGTAGGAAAAATAATAATTTCCCTTCTCATTGGTATACTTTTATAATGTTTAGCATTATCTGAGTATTTAGTGGCTGAGATTAAATGGTTTCTATGCGCTTCTCAATTACAGTATATATATCCTGTGGGCCATCGCAAATATTTCTTTGTCGATAACCTATGTTGCTATGAAGGCATAAATTTAATCTGTTACTGGCTCTGGTAAGCAGGTAATACCCAATGTTTGTGTTAGCAAGTTTTGGCGCTTTCCTTGTGTTTAAATTTAACTGACCGTTAGAGCAATTGCGCTCCTAACCGGTAATAAAAAACGGAAGGTAGCCTATTAGTATCGTACCCAAAGTCAGCCTCTAAACCCAAGAGAAACCCTTGTAGACGTGTAAATTCAAATAGATTTTTTATATGTATAGCCTGAGTATAATGGCTAATTAGCATACTAGCACCATTAAGAATTAGCTTCTAAAATACAGGAGCTCGCAACGGCTCCTCACCATTTCCCTAAATCCCTAACATGTTTCGCCGTCTAACACGGCTTTATCAAAGGGTTATCGCGATTGCACTGTTTGCATATGCCTTATAAACCCGGTAAGTAGTTAGCTCCGCCTAATGGGAGGCAGCATGGGTATTACGTGCTGATGTAATGGCTGACATGGTCGAGGAGAGTTCTGGGTAATGTAGTTTCTAGGGGAACATATATTTACCACTGATTTTTGCCAGTTCTTTCCTTGTTAGATTCATTCTAATGTATTTGTGACACATATCAAAGCAGAATTAAATGTATTCAATATGTTACACGCTTCATTTTCCTAAGTCTCTAACAGTCAGTTATTTCTAGTTTAAGGAGAACTGTGTAAATTGATTATTATCATCAAAACTAAAGTATTGATTATGTCATAGTCATGATGGAAAGAGAAATAATTGTAAAAATACAAATTTTATTATTTTTAGAGTTCTGGAACTTGAAATAAGAGGATTAAAATAAAATAAAAGATGTATATCACGAATCGCTTATTTATTATTCTAATATTTATACAGATTATAAAGTGCTGTATATTCCATTCTTAAGAAATGATATGAAAGGATTATTAACGCTGTGTGATGAAAATAGTGCTTCATATTATTAACTTTGTTATTATGGTGAACTTACTCAAATCAAATTAAGATTTCTATGTGAGTGATGACAGGTATGAAGTGAAGAGGTCTATGATGTGTTAATAAATTTATAATTACACTAAGTATTAAATGAACCTATAGGGGTTCCGTGCTAAAAATTGGCCTCAGTCTAAAAATATCCTATGAGGGTAATTGTGAAATTATTGAAAATGTGTAGCTAATGCGAGAATGGTGTCAGTGAAAAAAAGGAAAGGGAACCTAAATAAAAAGTGACAAAATTGTCACAGATGGGTGATTGATAAAAAAGTGAAGAAAAAGAAAAGTGAAGAGAAAATTACAAGAGGAGAGAGTGTACAATCAAAAAAAATATTGAAAACTTGATGACTTTAAATAAAGATATCTGAAATCATAAGTTAATATATCCGATTTGTTTAGCAGTGAGAATTACTGCTTCAAAAGGTAACTGGTCCTAATTTAGGTAGTTATGATGTCTTAGGATGGATTCTGTTATTAAAATTTCGTTATCTCAATTAATGATAGTTTTAACAGTCAGATATATGATGTTTATTGATCCATTATAGCCCTGATGTTTCCACCTAGACTATATCCTACCTCATAACTCCTAAATTTGATTTGTGCTAGTGTGAGTTCATCTTTAATTTAATACATCAATCAAACAGTTCTAATTGAGAAAGAAAAACTATCCAGGTTGTTGAAATTTGGCTATATATTTTTCATTCCTGATTTGTGTTGTTATTTATCTCCTACATATTTTTTATAAAGATTTGGATTTATTTATGATTGTTGCATTTTAAAGAAAGGAGCTGAAGTTGTTGTATTCATTAAGTCTGTGTGGTTGAACACTATTAAGCAGGAATATCCATTTTGTTTCTGCTTGTAACAATTTTGTTTCCAGGTCACCTCCCCGAATACCTAAGGAGATTTTCTGTAGACCAAAACATTTCACTTCATTTTGTCTTGATTGATGATGCCTAAGGAAGTGTCTGGCCACTGAAGTAACTTTTTTACCTTCTTGAAGGTCTTTATCAGCGTTTTTAATATTCCTCAGGTGCTCCTGAAGTCGAGTTTTTATTTTTCTTGATTTCATTCCAACATAGTATTTCTTGCATTTACATTGGAGGGCATAAATTACCCCTTCAGTGTGACAATTAATGTATTTATTAATTTTGTGTTTTTTGTCAAATCTGTCAGTGACAGTATCAGTTTTCAAGATGAAGCTGCAGGTACTACATGTTCCACATTTGTATGTACCTGGTTTGAGGGCATTTCTAGTTTTTGGGCCTTGGAAATGGCTTGGACTAACCAAGTCTTTTAGATTTTTCGTTCGTCTGTATCCCGCTTGTACTCTGTTTTCCAATAGCTTACCCAAAATTGGATCTGATTTTAAAATATGCCAGTGCTCATTAATCACGTTAGTGATTACTCTAGAGTTTGGGTTATAGGTAGTTATAAACCTAACTTTATTATCAGATTTTTTGGGTTTAGTTTCAAGTAAGGTTTTTCTTTCTGTCATTCTTGCCCTGAATTCTGCCTTTTTGATGGACCTTTTGCTGTACCCACGCGTTATTAATCTTTCTTTTAGTTCCTTTGCTCTTTGATTGTAATTGGATTCATTTGAGCAGTTTCTCCGCATTCGTAGAAATTCTCCAGTCGGAAGTGCTCTTATGGTGTTTGGTGCGTGTGCACTAGCGCTTTGTAAGAGGCTGTTTGTCACTGTTTTTTTCCGATGGACATCCGTGGATAGGTTTCCTTGTTCGTCTTTGGTTATCATCATCATACAGTTCAAAATTGGCAACATATTTACAGCTGATTGCGAATAAAAACCAAACTGTTCAATTCTAATCGGTGATATAAGAATTAAGCCTAAACATCTATTCCAAATCTGGCTTATTAAAGGTAAAATTACAAGTTTGTACTGCCAAAAAATGACCTATGATATCCAGTGTAATCAATGTTCACACAAGCACAATTGAAACAGTTACAATGTAATAAACAAACGCAACATATATCTTTGTATCAACTGAACTTGGATCTCTATATCCACAACCAATGAGTTGTGTTACACAACTGAACCCCTAGCTATATATTTGTATCTGTCAGTTAGACTATACAACTGAATTTCCAGCCATATACAAATATATTTCCTATTTATTTAGATTTAACAATATTATCGCAACAATAGTGGTGTAATCTAATAGAGGACCAAAGTGAATGATATTATGATATACCTCAATACAATTTATACCACCACAGTGGGTACAGAGTAGACTTAAATTGAGGTACATAAAAACAGTGTTTACTTTGATTATTCTGAGTTAACCCACGACTTCAATACACTTTTATATACTGTACTTATAACTGATTATTAATTGTTATAATCTAAATGGAATGCTAATGTTGCTATATTGCAGGCTTTAGTTATCAAACCTGTTACATCATTGAACTTAGAGGCATATTATATCAAGTAGTAATTATCCCTGGATATTTGCAGCTCACATCCATATTATAATACTTGTGTATCCAATTTGACCAATTACTCAACATTGACCAGTACTGAATCCAAGAGCATTCATAATCCCTTGACAATCACATTTATACCTCACGGCCTTTAAGGAGGAGAACACTATATAGTGACCCTCGTATTGGTCTTATTAGCCTAATATATTATTCTGCCCTATTTCTATCCTAGCACCAACCTAGGTTAGTGTTTTTAATTTTTCTTGTTTTCCGCAAATTTTAGCACTGTGTAATTAATAAATGTTAAGTTTTAATTTAGTTAGGTTTTGTATATTTGGAGACTAGTGCTGTCTCTTTAAATATTGTACCACATTGAGATTTATAAATTTAAATCACATCTAATTCGCTCTTGAGTGCTATAAGTGTACCCTTTTTGGTGGTTATCTCTTTAACCACATATAGCCTTCCTAGTTTGTATTCAGTACACAGCACCACAGACTCTTTTATTACATAACATAGATCTGGAATATACTCCAGAGTCCATTATATTAAGAGATCTAGAGCCCCTTTCTTACAATCCACACAAGTAGTGCCATTGGTTTTCCTCCTTTGTCTCGTAGTGACTTTAGAATGCGTTACGAATCTTGCGGGATAGGCTGTACTGCTCACTTTTTGGCCTAAAAAAAAAAAACTTGTAATACAGACGCTATGGAAGTCCCATTGAAAATAGACTATACACAAATTGTTTAACTTGATTTACGGTAAAGCAAAAAAAGTGTGCGGGACAGCTGTACGTACAAGACTCGTAATAGCAGCGGTAGTAAAAAAGCAGCGTTATGAGGCTTAACAATGCTTTTTTTACTCATAAACACAAGACTCGTAATCTAGCCGAAATTACAAAAAATTGTTATGTCTATTCTAACCCCCCCTTTTTTTTGTAGGGCATTGACCTAAAGTGAACAAGCACCTTTTGAACATGAAATCAGCCAATAGGAATGCAATGATACCCCTATATATAAGGGGCACCTCACATTCCAAATTCACTGTGTGGCTGGTGACCGCATGAAGAGTATTGTTATTGACAATCTGAAGATGGATGAAGACTGCACTGTCCCTGTGATGCCCTTTTTAGGGCACTTTTTAGAGTAGGTTTTTCTTTAGATAGTTTTTTTTTTTAGGTTGGGTAGGGTGGGGTTAACGTTAGAGGGTCACTTTAGGGCAATGCCCTACAAAAGGCCCTTTTAAGGGCTAAATGTATTTTAGTGTTAGAACATTTCTTAGGTAAGTTTTTATTTTTTTAAAAGGTATTTAGTTTTTTTTTTTAAAAGGTAGGGTTAGTCTATTTTGGGTTAATTTAGGGGGTTTAGATGTTAGTGGGTTACAATGCAGCAGGAGGCTGACAATGTAGGGGTTAATAGTGTAGCAGGGACTTTGCACTGTGGGGGGGGGCTCATGGCTAAGGGGTTAATAGTGTAGTGGGGACTTTGCGGTGGGATATGTGGTGGTTTAATGATTATTAACCCCTTAATGACCGCAGCACTTTTCCATTTTCTGTCCGTTTGGGACCAAGGCTGATTTTAGATTTCTGCGGTGTTTGTGTTTAGCTGTAATTCTCCTCTTACTCATTTACTGTACCCACACATATTACATACCATTTTTCTCGCCATTAAGTGGACTTTCTAAAGATACCATTATTTTCATCATATCTTATAATTAACTATAAAAAAATATATATAATATGAGGAAAAAATGGAAAAAAACACACTTTTTCTAACTTTGACTCCCCAAAATCTGTTACACATCTACAACCACCAAAAAACACCCATGCTAAATAGTTTCTAAATTTTGTCCTGAGTTAAGAAATACCCAATTTTTGCATGTTCTTTGCTTTTTTGCAAGTTATAGGGCCATAAATACAAGTAGCACATTGGAACACTGATATCTTTCAGGAATCCCTGAATATCCCTTGACATGTATATATTTTTTTTTATTAGACACCCCAAAGTATTGATCTAGGCCCATTTTGGTATATTTCATGCCACCATTTCACCGCCAAATGCAATCAAATAAAAAAAATCGTTCACTTTTTCACAATTTTGTTCACAAACTTTAGGTTTCTCACTGAAATTATTTACAAACAACTTGTGCAATTATGGCATAAATGGTTGTAAATTCTTCTCTGGGATCCCCTTTGTTCAGAAATAGCAGACATGTATGGCTTTTGTTGTTGCTTTTTGGTAATTAGAAGGGCGCTAAATGCCACTGCGCACCACACGTGTATTATGCCCAGCAGTGAAGGGGTTAATTAGGGAGCATGTAGGGAGCTTCTAGGGTTAATTTTAGCTTTAGTGTAGTGTAGTAGACAACCCAAAGTATTGATCTAGGCCCATTTTGGTATATTTCATGCCACCATTTCACCGCCAGATGCGATCAAATTAAAAAAAACTTAAAATTTTTCACAATTTTAGGTTTCTCACTGAATTCATTTACAAGCAGCTTGTGCAATTATGGCACAAATGGCTGTAAATGCTTCTCTGGGATCCCCTTTGTTCAGAAATAGCAGATATATATGGCTTTGGTGTTGCTGTTTGGTAATTAGAAGGTCGCTAAATGCTGCTGTGCAACACACGTGTATTATGCCCAGCAGTGAAGGGGTTAATTAGGGAGCTTGTAGGGAGTTTGTAGGGTTAATTTTAGCTTTAGTGTAGTGTAGTAGACATCCCAAAGTATTGATCTAGGCCCATTTTGGTATATTTCATGCCACCATTTCACCGCCAAATGCAATCAAATAAAAAAAATTGTTCACTTTTTCACAATTTTTTTCACAAACTTTAGGTTTCTCACTGAAATTATTTACAAACAGCTTGTGCAATTATGTCACAAATGGTTGTAAATGCTTCTCTGGGATTCACTTTGTTCAGAAATAGCAGACATATATGTCTTTGGCATTGCTTTTTGGTAATTAGAAGGCCGCTAAATGCCGCTGCGCATCACACGTGTATTATGTCTAGCAGTGAAGGGGTTAATTAGGTAGCTTGTAGGGAGCTTGCAGGGTTAATTTTAGCTTTAGTGTAGAGATCAGCCTCCCATCTGACACATCACACCCCCTGATCCCTCCCAAACAGCTTCCTTCAATCCCCCACCCCACAATTGTCCCCGCCATCTTAAGTACTGGCAGAAAGTCTGCAAGTACAAAAATAAAGGGAATCTTTGTTTGTTTGTTTTTTTTTTTTTAAATTGTATAGCATATTTACATATGCTGCTGTGTAGGATCCCCCTTAGCCCCCAACCTCCCTGATCCCCCCCAAACACCTCTCTAACCGTCCCCCTCTGACTTTTTGGGGGCCATCTTGGGTACTGGCAGCTATCTGCCAGTACCCAGTTTGCATAAAAAAATGTTTTTTTGTTTTTTTTTCGCAGTTTTTTTTCTGTAGTGTAGCTTCCCTCCCACATACCAATCCAACACCCCCTGATTTAGCTTTTTATTTTTATTAGATGGTATAAACCTGATTACCAAATCCTATGGTGCATATTTTCTGTAGTGCAGCGTTCCCACCCGCTCCCTCCCCGTGCACGCACCCGCCCCCTCCCTATTGTGCACGCGCGCGCCCGTGCGCGCCCCAGGTCATCCCCGCCCACGATCCCGCCCCCCTGCACATCTCCAGGGCCATCGATGGCCGCCACCTGCCTCCCGGTCCTGCTCCCACCCACCAACGAAGGAAGCCACCGATCTCCGGTGCAGAGAGGGCCACAGAGTGGCTCTCTCTGCATCGGATGGCCATACATGGTTATTGCAGGATGCCTCCATATTGAGGCATCACTGCAATAACCGGAAAGCAGCTGGAAGCGAACAGGATCGCTTCCAGCTGCTTTCCACACCGAGGACGTGCAGGGTCCCTGCACGTCCTTGGTCATTAAGGGGTTAAAGATGGGGTCTTATGGTGATCGGGTTTGTGTGAGTAGGGTGTTTTTTCCCATTTGACTATAGGGAAATAGGTTATCACGCGGGCTATTTGTAAGTTCGGCTTTTTGTGTGTGTCGGCTTAGCGCTGGAGCGATAACTTTTTACTTTCAGCTCGTAATTCTGCCACATCCTGATGTGCAAAAAAAAGTTTATTGCTATCGTTGTTAGCACTCTAGCAAAAGCGTTAATTAGCACTCCACTTGTAATCTAACCCAAAATGTTTTATTAAGCATAATAAAACAACTTTGCAATACATTTTGTTTCGCCCACTTTCCGGTAATTAAATTGCGAGAACTGGAAGTGCACACTGCAGATTTCACAATCCTAACTCTCCTATATACAGGGAGTGCAGAATTATTAGGCAAGTTGTATTTTTGAGGATTAATTTTATTATTGAACAACAACCATGTTCTCAATGAACCCAAAAAACTCATTAATATCAAAGCTGAATAGTTTTGGAAGTAGTTTTTAGTTTGTTTTTAGTTATAGCTATTTTAGGGGGATATCTGTGTGTGCAGGTTACTATTACTGTGCATAATTATTAGGCAACTTAACAAAAAATAAATATATACCCATTTCAATTATTTATTTTTACCAGTGAAACCAATATAACATCTCAACATTCACAAATATAGATTTCTGACATTCAAAAACAAAACAAAAACAAATCAGTGACCAATATAGCCACCTTTCTTTGCAAGGACACTCAAAAGCCTGCCATCCATGGATTCTGTCAGTGTTTTGATCTGTTCACCATCAACATTGCATGCAGCAGCAACCACAGCCTCCCAGACACTGTTCAGAGAGGTGTACTGTTTTCCCTCCTTGTAAATCTCACATTTGATGATGGACCACAGGTTCTCAATGGGGTTCAGATCAGGTGAACAAGGAGGACATGTCATTAGATTTTCTTCTTTTATACCCTTTCTTGCCAGCCACGCTGTGGAGTACTTGGACGCGTGTGATGGAGCATTGTCCTGCATGAAAATCATGTTTTTCTTGAAGGATGCAGACTTCTTCCTGTACCACTGCTTGAAGAAGGTGTCTTCCAGAAACTGGCAGTAGGACTGGGAGTTAAGCTTGACTCCATCCTCAACACGAAAAGGCCCCACAAGCTCATCTTTGATGATACCAGCCCAAACCAGTACTCCACCTCCACCTTGCTGGCGTCTGAGTCGGGCTGGAGCTCTCTGCCCTTTACCAATCCAGCCACGGGCCCATCCATCTGGCCCATCAAGACTCACTCTCATTTCATCAGTCCATAAAACCTTAGAAAAATCAGTCTTGAGATATTTCTTGGCCCAGTCTTGACTTTTCAGCTTGTGTGTCTTGTTCAGTGGTGGTCGTCTTTCAGCCTTTCTTACCTTGGCCATGTCTCTGAGTATTGCACACCTTGTGCTTTTGGGCACTCCAGTGATGTTGCAGCTCTGAAATATGGCCAAACTGGTGGCAAGTGGCATCTTGGCAGCTGCACGCTTGACTTTTCTCAGTTCATGGGCAGTTATTTTGCGCCTTGGTTTTTCCACACGTTTCTTGCGACCCTGTTGACTATTTTGAATGAAACGCTTGATTGTTCGATGATCACGCTTCAGAAGCTTTGCAATTTTAAGAGTGCTGCATCCCTCTGCAAGATATCTCACTATTTTTGACTTTTCTGAGCCTGTCAAGTCCTTCTTTTGACCCATTTTGCCAAAGGAAAGGAAGTTGCCTAATAATTATGCACACCTGATATAGGGTGTTGATGTCATTAGACCACACCCCTTCTCATTACAGAGATGCACATCACCTAATATGCTTAATTGGTAGTAGGCTTTCGAGCCTATACAGCTTGGAGTAAGACAACATGCATAAAGAGGATGATGTGGTCAAAATACTCATTTGCCTAATAATTCTGCACTCCCTGTATCTGTCCTTAACTGACCTTAGCAGAGATGGTCAAAGATGGAACTGCAAAACAATCGAACAGAAAAAAGTGTGAATGTATTAAATAGATCCACACAAGGTATCTACTGTTCTTTAAAGTCAAGGTGATTTTTTGGTTCCCCTGACCATCATAAGAAAATGGTATACATTTTATGAAATGCTGATTTCATAACAGAAGCTGTGTCTCTTAAGTGTCTATTAATTATCAATTATTCTTTTAAATCTAATAATCTATATGATTATCTTATTGTCTAGTTATGTCTTAATAAATACTTCCCCTATAAATAAGTGAGTTTGTGATTTTAGTCACTTATCCTTTCTTTCTATAAAGGGTTTCATCCTAGCCAATAAGAAATCCCTTTGTGGAGTGCATCAAGTGGGTTTTCCAAATCATTTTAAAATTAAGCAATAATGCATTTATCTAATTCTTTTCAAATGCTTTTCAAATGGGTAGGATGACTCTTTTCTATGTGCTCCATATAGATCAAAATGGATTATATCACTTCTTGGTTGATAAATTATTTAAAAATATTTAAATTAGACCTTTTGTTGTGATTGCATATTTGTAAAGAAAATACAGATATTCATTTAATTTTCACAAAATGAATACCTGAGTGAATGTAAAAAATAATTTAAAGAGAATGAATATATACTAACAAAATTTGTTAGTATTTATTTGTTTCCTTTAACTCCTTAACGACCAGCGCTGTACCCTGTACGATATTGGTCGTTATGCCCTTAAGGACCACGCTGCAGTACTGGGATTCTCTCTGCCGTGATCTCGCTAAAAACAGCGAGATCACACTATTTATGCATGCTCTACGAGTGGGGGACTGCAGAAATAGATTTGCAGAGTTACTGATGCAGAGATGTCCACTCTGTGTCCCTCTCTGTATCAGACAGCGCTGGTGATGATCGTTAAGAAGGGAGATGGGTTGGCGGCCCATCCCTGAAGGGGGCTGGTGGAGAGCGGGAGAGGGTGGGACCACTACACCATGCTATAGACAAGGGGAAGAAAACCCAAAAAGCTGCGCCAGTGAGGGGAAAGGAGGGAGGAGGGACAATGAAGGGGATCCTATGTGGGATCCGTTAAAGGAAAGGGATCTGGGAGGGTGTAGGGTATTGAGGTGGGGCAGCTACACTACAGAAAATAATTAAAAAGTGACTGAAATAAATAAAAATGAGGTCAAACTGGGTAGTGGCAGACAGTTGTCAGTACCTAAGATGGTGGCTAATAGGTAGAGGGGGAGGGTTAGAGAGCTGATTGGAGGGATCAGGGAGGCTGGGGGGTAAGGGGGATCCTACACTACAGAAAATATAAATAAAAAAACAAAACAAAAAAATAAACCCTTTATTTTTTTTATACTGACAGACTTTCTGCCAGTACTTAAAGGGACACTAAACCCAAAATCTTTCTTTCATGATTCAGATAGAGAATAGAAATTTAAACAACATTACAATTTACTTCTCTGATTTATTTTGCTTCATTTTTTAGATATCCTTAGTTGAAGAAAAAGCAATGTGCATGGTAAGCCAATCACACAAGGCTTCTATGTGCAGCAACCAATCAGCAGCTACTGAGCATATCTAGATATGCTTTTCAGCAAAGAATATCAAGAGAATAAAACAAATTAGATAATATAAGTAAATTAGAAAGATATTTAAAATTACACTCTCTTTCTAAATCATTAAAGAAAAAATGTGGGTGTCATGTCATGGGGGTGACTTTGGTGGGTGGGGAAGGGAATAGAGCTGTTTGAGAGGGATCGGGGTGGGATGTGTCAGGTGGGGGCTGATCTCTACACTAAAGCTAAAATTAACCCTACAAGCTACCTAATTAACCCCTTCACTGTTGGGCATAGTACAAGTGTGGTGCGCAGCTGCATTTAGCTGCCTTCTAATTACCAAAAAGCAATGCCAAAGCCATATATGTCTGCTATTTCTAAACAAAGGGGATCCCAGAGAAGCCTTTACAACCATGTGTGCCATGATTGTATAAGATGTTTGTAAATAATTTCAGTGAGAAACCTAAAATTGTAAAAAAAAAATATTTGATCGCATTTGGCGGTGTAATGGTTGCATGAAATATACCAAAAAAATATATATAAAAAGTTTTGATAGGTAAATATAGAAAGGCTCTATTTCTGTTTAAATGTAGTGATGGCAAAAATGATAAAAATCCTCTGGTATGTTGGGGAAGTTTTTGTCTGAAATGCTCAGTCCTTAGGGGGTCAAATTAACTTTAAAAGCAAAATATTTACCTATAGCGAGCTGGGGAGAAGGTCCATTAGAGCAGCCCCTGGGATCTACCGCACTAAGCTTTCTATTAGCATAGCTCTGCGCTCTGTGTAGAAGGGTCGGGAGTAGCGCGGCTTCCCCAGCGTGCTAAAGGTAAGTATAAAACTACAGGTGAAACTTTTTCACCAACAGCAAACAAACATTTACTTTCAATAAACCTCTTGGCGTGTCAGGCACCCCCTACGAAAGGTGTCAGTTAATGGCCAAGGACGTGCCTGGCACGTCCTCTGGGGTTTCAAGCTCTGGAAGCAATCCTGATCGCTTCCAGCAGCTTTCAGGGTATTGCAGCGATGCCTCAATATTGAGGCATCGTGCAATACCCTTTTTTAAGCAAACTGATGCAGAGAGGGCGACTCTGTGGCCCTCTCTGCATCAGCCAGCAATGGTGCCAATCATTGGTGGTGTGGGAGGGATACAAGGGAGGTGGTGGGTGGCCCATCGCTGGAGAGGAGTTCCGGATCCGGGAGTGAATGGCAGCGGGTGCTCGTAAGACAAATTAAAAAGTGATTTGGTCACTAAGGGGTTAAAGATAAATAATGTAAATGTTACTGAATATGCAGTAATCATTTTGTTTTAAATAGTGCAGCAAACATATATTCTGAATTTTTTTTTTAAAAAAATATTCATTACAAATGGTAAGTCGGAAACAAATGATTTGCTTCTGCACAAGTCTAATTAAAAAACTATTTATACTTTGCTAACAACTGATGGGTTAACTGATGGGTTAATTACACAGCTGTCAACTTGAAAGAATAACAAATAAATGAATTGATTCAGTTTCTAAATCCATTTGTTTGTTAGTTTTTCTTACAATAAAAAATGACAAAAACATTTAACCCTTAACATGCTGGACCTTCGTTTACTATTAACCCTTTAACCAATTGTAGAGATGGTGCTGCAAATAACCCATAAACTACCAGAGCCACCCACCAGCTTAACCCATAACTGTCAGTCCCCACTAAAATTAACCCCCTAAATGCTGAAACACCTACTGCACTTAATCCCCTAATTGCTGAAACCAGTCACAACACTTACTGAATGAAATGAAAGCAAACTCCACATATAGCGGATCCGTATCAAAAGCTACATAGTACCTCTCCTTAATGTATTGTAATATGACCTGACAAAGCCCAGTTGATCAGCCAATGGGAGTGAAACGCGCGTAGGTGGTGGCTAGGTGCTCTGATGCCCGATGTTTGCCCGATGTTTGGCTTTAAAGATTTATTTTTGCTTACATGAAGCGGATTTGAACTGGGATATTATTGTTGCGGTCTGGAATGGACAATAACTGGTAGCTTTTGATATGGAACCGCTATATGTGGAGCTTGCTTTCATTTGCTTGCTGTCCAGATTGCTCTAACTACTATTCAGCTTGCTTCTTCCTGTTAGCTGCCTCCTCCTGCATGTTATGGAGCACACTTTGCTTGCTGCTTTGCTTTAAACTACTGGCATACCACTGTATACTTGTCTACCTAACAAGCAACTTTACCTAAAAAATTTGGATACTTGCTGTGACTCCGTTTTCCGCACTAAGCATATATATTCTGCTATCCCACCGCTTCTTACATCATTAACTGTATCACAGGCATAGATCCCCATGATAACCTGCCCAGACGTGGCCTGTAATCATACAGGGTTTGGTGCAGCAGGGTGTTGCATGTTAAGCCATTCTATCTGGGACGCCAGATTCGCCTAAAGTTTTTAAGAATGTTATATGTTCTGATATTTACTGTTATTGTTTTGCATTTAGTGTTGATTTGTTATCTTCTTTTTTGCACCTTATATACAGGGATATGTGTTCTGCCATGATAACAGGATATGCCTTTCCATAAAAATGTGTATTAATAAAATATTTTGTATATTGTTTAAAAGAGTGCTGAAGTCCCTTTCTTTTGTACACCAGGATTACCATATCCTTGGTATCTAGCTTTTATTATTTTAAAGAAATTAACTAAAAAAAAATCACTGACTGTATGTAATCCTTCCATCCTAAGTACCCTCCCACCTAAAGGAACCACCTCATCGTAAGAACCCTACCATCTAAAGAGACATTTTACCCTAAGGGACCCCCCACATAATGGAGCAACATACTAAGAACCTCCATTTACAAAGACCCTACCACCTAAAGGTGCCCACATCCTAAGGGTACTCTAATCTAAATGGATGCCTATACTATGGACCCTATCACTTAAAGGGACACATCTAAACCCTTAGAGAACCCCACTCTAAGGATCCCTTCACCTAAATCAATAATTTTAGGGAAAACCCGACATTTAGACCAGTCTACTTCTAGAATCACTACAAAAGATCCCCCTACCCTAAGGGACATTCACTTTTGTTCCATTCTTATGGTTTCCTTGCCACTGTTCTTTTCTGAATGCAGGATAATACAGAGGAGCTCCATGGATTTAAACCTTTTAGAGTGGAAACCCTTTAAAAATAAAAAAAAATACTAATCCTTATGCAGCTCATATTTTGAAGCTGTACTCAAACCTTTTTTTTTTAATTAAACATTTAGAGCATACAAGATTTTACAAATTTCTAATTCACTTCTATTATCTAATTTGCTTTATTCACTTGGTATCCTTTGTTAAAAAGGTCCAAGAGCAGCAATACTCTACTGGGAGCGAGCTGTTGATTGGTGGCTGCACATATATGCGTCTTGCTATTGGTTCCAACCAATGTGTTTAGCTAGCTATCGGCTAGCTCTGGGCATTGAATTGCTGCTCTTCAACAAAGGATGTGAATTAGATAATAGAAAGAAGTTGGAAAGTTGTTTTATATGAATCATGAAAGAAAAAAAAATGGTTTCCATGTCTGTTTAAGTAAATATAGTTTTAGACTTTTCATTTTAAAAGTGAATATTTCTGTTGCAAAATATTATGGTACCCCTTAGCTCAATCTATCACATGGTTTAAAGAAAACATTAATTTAACCCCTTTTTTATTTTTATTTTTTGTAATTTTTTGTGTTCTAAATTTATTAGACAGTTTTCTACATTTGATTGGTTGAAGAGTTCTTACCTGAGATTACCTTGTAGTAACATTACATAGTAAGAGTGGGCTGATAAGCATGGAGGAGGAATAACTACATTCATTTTCCTTTTTATTATAACTGTATATTTTAAGTTAATATGACATTTAGGTGTGAAGGGTTGTATGCGGAGAAGGCAAATAACCTCCACAAGACTTCCTTAATGTTCACCAGAGCAGGGAAGTCACAAGTTTTAAAGAGTTTATCCTTTTATGTCTGCAGCTACTGATGAATGCAAGACGGCAGTGAGCATTAATTGTCACCAGACTCACAAATGAAGGTCACTGTAAGGCATCTTATTTCTTCTTTACTCCACATGCAATTGCTGCATCTCTCACTAACATTTCTAAACTTCTTGACTCTCTAACATAGAACAGGTAAACAGGGGGAGTTTACAGAAGCTGGGTGAGGACAAACTGCATACAACACACAGCTTAGTGAACAGTGCCCTTATTTGCGATTGCGAGCATACACCCCATATCCCACTAAAGTAATAATATATTTTGTTGAATATATTATTTAAAATACCATAATTCCCCTACCAAGGGTTAGCCTGATTATTCAGAGCTTTATTAAACATATACACTTTATAGAACTGTCCCGGATATTACAGAATTGTCCCAGGTTGGGAGCTCTGTATACCTTCCCTTACTTTGATAAAGATTGAATGGCGGCTTTATTGACCACATTTTGATACTTACTAACTTAGGGGTTGATCACAATCTATTGGTGATTTGCCAGATTGGTTGTTGAGTTTTTTGGGTGATCACAATGCAATATTGCGTAGTTTGTTAAAAGCCGGTAGCCATGAATGACTTTTCAACATTAAAGTTCCCGGAAAAGCCTTTTTGTGTTTTTAAGTACCTGTTTTTTAAAAAAAAGAGACTGGGAGGTTAACGCAGCTGACTGATGCAATAACCCATTCATACCTTTTAAGGTTACAGTTAAGGGTTATTCAAGCAACCCCTTTAATTTCTGCACAAGGAAAATACAAGTTTGTGACATTAATCTATTTTTTTTTTTTTTTTGAATCAAAGATTTTTATTGAGGCAATACAAGAAAAAAAAAAATAACATGAACATAATATACATTTTGTGTCAATTTGGGAAATTTTGCATACAAGACATTGTTTATCCATTGGACAATGAAACCTTTACATAGAAGATAATAAAGAAATCATAATTCAGATATTATATATGCATCTCACCAAAAGAACATAATGAATGTAGAGGACATTGTATGTAAGTACAAAATCAAATACATATAATCAAGCATTATCTCTTTTTTCCTTTTGTTTCCTATATAAACGCATAAGAAAGTGATAGAATTTAAACAACCCAAAAAACTTATACTTCTTATAGAGTGATATGTTAATTATAAAATAAGTGTATTTATTATCTAAAAGTTTACAAATTATAGGGAGTCATAACAAGTTGCTCCTACTGGATGTACGTAAATGGATGGCAAAGTGCCTCATTTTCTTTGTAGACAGAAGCTCAGAGCAACTTATGACAGAAAGATATCAACAGCGGATAAATACCGCTTATTTGTCCACCTAAAGTAAGGGTGGACAGTAGCTAAAGGTGAGGGTGGGGGGCGGAGCCATAAGTTATGTTGGGTGAGCCCCTCTCCTGGGGAAATGTCAGCTGTAGACGATGCGGGAAAAAGGAAAAGGGGTATGACCCGCAGGCAACCTGTACCGGCGGGAAAGGAAGGAGAGGGGCCCAGCAGATAGTAGAGATGTAGGGAGGGGGAGGAGGGCATGTACTTCTAGTTACAGTGTGCGTATCTTACGGAGAATATGCTGATCAGTGCTGAGTCCAGGTGTGTAAATATCTTGGGCCTTATTATAGATTGAGAGGAAAAGTGGAGATTATGGCTCAGAAGGTTACTCTAGTGTACTCATGTACTCTTTTGTTATAGCATATGTGAGGCTGACAACTAACTCTATGTAGTAGCACAGAAACTATAGCATAGGAAATGGGGGAGCACAAAAATATATGATGTGAAGTGGAGTTTAATGTAAATACATAGGTTAATCAGAGAGTTTATGAAACATCTAGGAGCCCCAACAAGATTCAAGTATAAAAATATGTGCTCTCCTTGTGGAGCCTAGTACTAGTGTGTAATAAGCAAACCACTCCTGTAATGTAAGGGGGCGTTGGTACGAGCCTACTAGAAGCGTAGCAATGAAGAAACTATATGCATATATACACTCATATATATGAATCTCTTGGAAAAACAGTTTTCTATGTGTATTATAAGTGCCTAGGCGCAAAAGAGAGGACTATTGTGGTGTAGTAGGAGTATGTGGGGAAGGCTAGTAGGTTTTTGGGCCCAAATGAGTGTGAATATGTATAACCATAATCAAATAGGGTGTGGTGTGTGGCTAAGATAGATCAGTATTAAGTGGATGCTCAAATATCTGTATAAATAGTGTGTTACAGTAACTGATGTTGTGTAATTGTAACAGAAAGAAAAACTAGTATATACACCAATAACAATATTTTCTCACAATGCCCAAAAGAAACGGATGAAATATCAGCCCAAGTATGAAATGGTGCATATACATTCTTGAATGTGAGCCTGGGAATAGGAGGATATATATTAGCATAGGCAAGGGAGAAGAGCCACTCCACACTTGAAGGTAAATGTTAGAGTTTGGAATACTGACACTTATTTAAGCAGCTAGATAAAAACATTAATATGAAAAGTTAAGTACACATGGTTATTGGGGTGTTTCCGGCTATCTTGTATAATACATTCCTTGCTAGGTCCCTATAGATGGGCAGCCCTTTGAGTTTATGCCAGCTGAGTTAGCTAGTATAAGAGAAAAACAAGCCATCAGGGGAGGATTACCCAGAAATATCAAAGTTAACTACATAAGACACAAAGGCAAAAATACATATTATAAATATCTTACCAGTGTGAAGTAATTATATCTATGGACCTAGGGATGTAAATAGCTGACAGTTGTTATCTTCCTAGCTTACACAGTTAAGCACTTTCAAAAGTGTAGGAAATAATAAATATGAGCAACTATGCAAAACATATAAATTGTGGTCCTCAGTGCAGATATATCATAAAGTCTCCTCAATGATCGCCATTAAGAGTGAGATAAGTGACCTGTTCTGAAAGTAAAGTCAGATACCTAAGTCTACAATAGCTTACAGCACATGGTCTTTAATTCAAAACTGAGCAGTTCCAAATAATCACAGGTGTGCGTTGTCATGACCTGTAGGGACATCACCATACAGCTCTGCGGCAGGGGACATACACAATTATTGCAGAATATATAGCCGGGGGAAGGTTCTCTGGGCAATTTCAAACATTGGATAGATAGGGTTCAGTCAGTTTCAGGGATCTAAGATCTTGTTCAGTGTGCGGGGTATCTTTAGAATAGGGTGGGAAATATGCAAAAGAAGCTTATCTCGTGAATCCCAAAAGAAAAACTGGGCTGCTGTGAAGCGTCACTAAAGCTATCCTTTAGCCAATACCGGCTACCGGTATAACTCTGTTTCTCTCTGTGAGCCATGCGCTCCGGTGCAAATACATGGTACTCACTCGCTGTTGTGTTTGAAGATCCGGGCGGACTTTAGTGGGTGACATGTTAAGAGAGTTCAGGGCTCTGTTCAGGGAGCACACGTTAAGTACAACTACTCTGAGACATCTTCCAAGACCCGGAAGCCTGCGTCTACATACTGTGTGAGGTTCAAAGTTCTCAGTCTCAAGTATAAGCCCATTTGTGTTTTTAGTTATAAGAGATAATCTGGGTCGAAGCTGTGTACCTATCACATATAAATCTCTGTGAGCCCTCCAGGGACTTAGAGTATCGTCTCTAGTAAACTGATCCTTTATCTCACAGGGCACATTAATAATGATATCTCTTGTTGCACATTCAGCTACATGTTGTTGAGTCAGGTTATGTGAGCTGCCATCTCTATCCTCTTCATCTGCATCAAATATACTCCGAGCTGGGTGGGAGTCAGACCTTAACTCCTGGATGAGTGAACGTTGGTTGCGGTCTAGTGCAGATATCAAATTGCTTAATGCTGTGACTATCTGGTCCTCCATACTGTATTGTCTTGTGAAAGTTAAATGGGTATGTCCACCAACCCTCTGTAGCAAGTTGCCGTATTCGCAAATGTCACCTCACACCACCACAGATAGCACTGAATGTAAGCAGGTCTCAGACGCTACCTTAAGCAATATCCTGCCTCAGTGAGACTGCGGCTAAGTGGTAGTGTTCGTACGGGGGCATTCACTTTAGTGCAGAAAAGGGTCTGAGCAAAATGGCGGCTGTTCGCGCTCTTTAGTAACTGAACTAAACTTGCCAGTATGAGATAAAATCTCTGAGTGTTCCGTTATCCTACTGCTTCATCCGATCTCAGCTCACATTGATCCCGACACAGTGCAAAGTGCCCTAACCTCAGATGCAAAATGACATCTCAGGTCAATATATCGCTGCAGTTCTAGCGTAATTCTTGTGATCGCTGGCTCTGATTTTCTCTCTTGGACTCACTCCGAAGTTGTCAGCAGCTGGTGCAAGTTGTTTGGGCATATAAGAGATGCTCCATAATGCATTTTGTTGGTCTTTTATGGTCTATTTGGGCAAGTAGCTGAAGAGCTTAAAAGTTCTGCGACCATTCTCTCCCATTGTTGGCTCCACCCCCACATTAATCTATTTTAATCCAAATGTATCATTAACACTGATTAACCATATGAATGCCATATGTATCTTGGCATGATGGGCTTACTCTATAGTCACTTCAGGATCCTCCTAATATCTACAAATTGCATGTTTTTTAATATTTGATTCTAAGTGAAACTAGTAGTTTTGTTAATTGTCACTAACAGTAATTTAAAATTGGGTTTTTAAAGGGGATTGCACGGCTTTCATAGAAACCTATTATAATTCATTTCCATCCGCACTACTGCTTAACCATCTGAATGCATCATTTATGGTGTCAGGGCGGGCAAACTATGCACCATTTTTCTATCGCTATATATGGTCACTTTTAAACTTTGACAAGTATTGTTTTTTGAAAATATTTATAACTATTGTTTTTTTAAAGCATTGTTTCCATTCTAGCATATTTTGAAAACAAGTTATTGACTATGGGTTTCTATTGAAAAGACCTATAATATCTTCTTATACTGGATTTTAACATTACTGAAACTATAAATCTTGAACCCACTGCCTTGCAATAGTTTATCTGCCTAAGAGACCCTTAAATAAAATTGTGTCTTTGTGAATGTCCAAACACAGTCACAAGAGTATGCTTTAAAGTGATTGAGTCTACAATGTAAGTGTGACTTACAATCAAATATTAAAATGAAAAATAAAACACACCATTTGTAGATGTTGGGGTCTTGGAGTGATAGGTACTTCACATAGAACATTTTGTCTTTCTAAATCTTGTATGCTGAGTCATGGTTTAGGTGAAAAATATGGACCACAAGTTAAGAGCGGCCCAGATCACTAACAGTCAGGTGAGGCAAATTCTGTCCTCTCCAATTAATTACTTTAACACAACAAAACAGCCATGTGAATATTTAACAGTTATTTACATTTACAGATGTAAATTTTTTCAAAGCTTTAAAAGTGTGGCGATTGCAATTATTGCAATTATTGTTTTCTCCACATTACTAACAGATCTCTGTTACTGTGCAAGATATCATATATTGGCCATTAAACACAATTATATGATAAGGCAGAAAATCACATTGGTGATTAGTTAGGTTGAGTGGGCTTTAATTAATTTTGATGATAGACCTGCATTAACGACTTATTTGTAGCCTTATTGAGCCATTCATGAATCTAGCCCAGAGTAACATTTAATGATAAAAAGTAACAAAAATACATAATTTCTAATAATTAATGAACATTGATCATTATAAGTTAATGCTTCATACTATGTATAATTTATTGCATAGCAGCTCTGATAGCTGCACTTAATTTAATGTGGGAAAAGGGACAAACTGTTCTCCAGAACATAGTAACCATAAAATACACTTATGAATGCGTCAGCATACAAAGAAAATGAGGAGGTCTGCTCTTACCACAGACTGTTTTTAATAAGGTATTTTCCTCATTATATTATATTTCCCTCATTATACACTGAATATCTGTCACAATCTGAAATATAGGTATTTTTATGAGACAATTATTCAAGAGTGACTTTCTAAATGTCCTTTTATTAGAACGAAATACAATTAATTCAGCAAATAGAATTTAATATATAGAAATAAATACTGCAAGGAAGGTGAGCTCATGCCTGCAACGTTTTTTTTTGTGTTTCAGCATTCATCTTAAATTCAATAATGATAAACATTTTATTGTCCGTCATTTCATGAGTCTGGGCAAATATTGCATAATCATTTGCCATATTTACAATTGCAATTCAGAATACTGGCTTCAGTAAATTACTACTGTATTATTAATATTACAAATAATACAATTAGTAAAAATGTTTAAGGTTTGCTATAAAAGCATAAAAAACCCCATCCTTTTTGTATATTATTCAGAAGTTCATACAACCAGCAATTCTGTGTATCCTGTTATAATGTTTACACCACTGAACTAATCATGTTGAAAACAAAACATATTGTTTGACCTTTAGTTATGTTGGTAGCACGGACATTCTGACATTTAGTCTAAAATAATATTTCTGGTGAAAATATGTCAAGCCTGGATTTGCTGGAGGTTAGTGTCAGTCAGCTAAGAATGAGCAGCAGGTCAAATCATGTTTTTAAAGGGACATTTTTTTTCTTTGCATAAATGTTTTATAGATGGTCCATTTATATAGCCCATCTGGGAGTGTTTTAGTAACAAAGTATAGTTTTGTTTATTTTTTTTTATAACATTGTGCTGATTTTCAGATTCCTAACTAAGCCCCAAAGTATCAGATGTAGACCCAGGTCTACAGACTCCTGCTGTTCTTGTTTGTGTAATCCAGTGATTTTCAACCTTTTTTTGCTGTGGCACACTTTTTACATTAAAAAATCCTGCGCACACCACCGTCCCATTGTACCCTGATACAGCATATATATATATATATATATATATATATATATATATATATATTTCAAATAAGGAAGGCACTCTCCGTTATTATAGTACACTTTTTAATAATGCAGTTAACGTTTTCAAACTGAGGACGGGGAGACCCCGAAAACGTTACACTGCATTATTAAAAAGTGTACTATAATAACGGAGAGTGCCTTCCTGATTTGAACTATATACTATTGAAATTTGAAGTGCACCCCGGCTGCTGTGTTTGTTTTAAGTGCTGGTACCTGGTTTTGGATATGATATATATACACACACACTGTACTGTGCTGTCATGCCATGACTCCTACAAACTACACATGACATATTGACATTCATTCACAAACAATCATAATGACTGTCTGTGAATGAATGTCAATATGTCATGGTTGTAAATGATGCCTGATGAGCCTGTCACATACCTCCCAATATTTCAAAATTTGAAAGAGGGACATCCCCGCACTCCAGTCCTCCGGTCATGTTCCTTATGCTGAGAAGGAACGTGAGTGACGTGACCTGGCTGGAACTGTTCTGGAGGAAGAGCAAAGCATGGGGGATTGAAGTGTCGCGTTGTGCTGCGTGTAGAGCCGGCACTAGACACATGTTGTGGTGGGAGGGGGCTCCTTCCAAGTGTGAACACGGGTCGGGGAGGCGAGCTGCCGTTGCACAGTTACCCTCAGTCATCATCTCACTCAAAATAAAAAAATGGCCCAGAATAAAAAATAATAATAAAAAAAGCAAAATTTAACAAATATGTTGCACTGTTGTCAGTCTGCCGCGGCACACCTGAGGATCTCTCACGGCACACTGTTTGAAAAACACTGGTGTAATCTATCTTTTCATAAGAAGGGAAGGGTGGGGGGTCTGCTCTTCCTGATTTCCCAGTCCCTTTCACTGGGTGCCCCAGCCTAAACTCATAAACAGTGCTAAACTGGGAGCTTCTAAGTAAAATTGTGAAAGGTTTTATACTGGATTTTTAGATCATTATATGTGCATATTATACTTTATAGTAGTGTCTAGAACAATGAAAATTTGTGTGCACTGTACCTTTAAGCTATATATAGTAGGGGGACTGCTGCACTAACCTGTAATACACTATCCTGTGACATAAATAATTACAGGTGCCAAAAATGATTCTACCACACTCCTTAAGACTTAAGTCATATCATTCCTATAATTTCCATGATGTGCATAATATTGGACATTGTATATAATATATAAATACATAATATATATTTGATTTTGTGTTTTTTTTATTTTATTTGTATATTTGATTTTCTCACATTCTATAATCGCCTTATTTGATGGAACAGACAGCTGAAATATAAACAAAGTACATATGGTGGCCTATTAAGCCGTATGTGGATGTTGTTTCAGAGAGTGGTGATTAGCCAGTTAACCGAGATGGAATGGGATAGGATTTCAAGCTGTCAACTCGCAACACGCCCCTGTGGCTGACACATCCTCATGAGTCGTGCTTTGATGATGTCACTAATGAGGGACATAGTATGCACGCCGAGAAGGATCTATGGTGCCATAATGTGGGTTATCATGTACATATTGTTATATAAAGGTATTGAGGGATGGGCATGTCATATTGTTTTCTTTTTGGATTATCGATATGCTGTGCATTTGAGAAAGGGAACAGAATGGTCTTGAAAGGTTATACTGTTTAACTTTTAACTGGTGGTATTAAAAGTTATGTTTTATGCAAGTTCCAGTGAGTTTCTTTTCTCTGTGAATTGTGTGGATATCTTCTGAAGTTGCAACCTGGCAGTTGTGGTATTTGAATTATGTAGTGCCTTTCTCTTAGAAATATATATATATATCTATATACATAATTTCAGATTAAAGGGACACTGAACCCAATTTTTTTTCTTTCGTGATTCAGATAGAGCATGTCATTTTAAACAACTTTCTAATTTACTACTATTATCAAATTTTGTTCATTCTCTTGGTATCTTTATTTGAAATGCAAGAATGTAAGTTTAGATGCCGGCCCATTTTTGGTGAACAACCTGGGTTTTTCTTGCTGTTTGGTGGATACATTCATCCACCGATAAAAAAAGTGCTGTTCAGAGTTCTGAACTAATTAAAAAGCTTAGATGCCTTCTTTTTTTCAAATAAAGATAGTGAGAGAACAAAGAAAAATTGATAAAAGGAGTAAATTAGAAAGTTGCTTAAAGGGAAACTGAACCAAAAATTTTTCTTTTGTGATTCATGGAGAGCATGCAATTTTAAGCAACTTTCTACTTTACTCCTATTATCAAATTTTATTCGTTCTCTTGCTATCTATTGCCTAGATTTAGAGTTTTGCGGCCAAAGGGGTGCGTTAGCTACGCGTGCATTTTCCTGGCTGCACCTTTTAAATACCGCTGGTATTTAGAGTTCACAGAATGGCTGCGTTAGGCTCCAAAAAAGGAGCGTATAGCATATTTACCGCAACTTCAACTCTCGATACCAGCGGTGCTTACAGACGCGGCAAGCTTCAAAAATGTGCTCGTGCACAATTCCCCCATAGAAAACAATGGGGCTGTTTGAGCTGAAAAAAAACCTAACACCTGCAAAAAAGCAACATTCAGCTCCTAACGCAGCCCCATTGTTTGCTATGCGGAAACACCTCCTAAGTCTGCACCTAACACCCTAACATGAACCCCGAGTCTAAACACCCCTAACCTTACACTTATTAACCCCTAATCTGCCGCCCCCACTATCGCTGACCCCTGCATATTATTATTAACCCCTAATCTGCCGCTCCGTACACCGCTGCCACCTACATTATAGCTATGTACCCCTAATCTGCTGCCCCTAACACCGCCGACCCCTATATTATATTTATTAACCCCTAATCTGCCCCCCTCAACGTCGCCTCCACCTGCCTACACTTATTAACCCCCTAATCTGCCGAGCGGACCGCACCGCTACTATAATAAAGTTATTAACCCCTATTCCGCCTCACTCCCGCCTCAATAACCCTATAATAAATAGTATTAACCCCTAATCTGCCCTCCCTAACATCGCCGATAACTAACTTCAATTATTAACCCCTAATCTTCCGACCGAATCTCGCCGCTACTGTAATAAATGGATTAAAAGTCTAACCCTAACACTAACACCCCCCTAAGTTAAATATAATTTAAATCTAACGAAATAAATTAACTATTATTAAATAAATTATTCCTATTTAAAGCTAAATACTTACCTGTAAAATAAACCCTAATATAGCTACAATATAAATTATAATTATATTATAGCTATTTTAGGATTTATATTTATTTTACAGGTAACTTTGTATTTATTTTAACCAGGTACAATAGCTATTAAATAGTTAAGAACTATTTAATAGCTAAAATAGTTAAAATAATTACAAAATTACCTGTAAAATAAATCCTAACTTAAGTTACAATTAAACCTAACACTACACTAACAATACATTAATTAAATATAATATCTACAAATAAATACAATGAAATAAACTAACTAAAGTACAAAAAATAAAAAAGAACAAAGTTACAAAAAATAAAAAAATATTTACAAACATTAGAAAAATATTACAACAATTTTAAACTAATTACACCTACTCTAAGCCCCCTAATAAAATAACAAAGCCCCCCAAAATAAAAAAATGCCCTACCCTATTCTAAATTAAAAAAGTTCAAAGCTCTTTTACCTTACCAGCCCTGAACAGGGCCCTTTGCGGGGCATGCCCCAAAGAATTCAGCTCTTTTGCCTGTAAAAAAAACACATACAATACCCCCCCCAACATTACAACCCACCACCCACATACCCCTAATCTAACCCAAACCCCCCCTTAAATAAACCTAACACTAAGCCCCTGAAGATTTTCCTACCTTATCTTCACCATGCCAGGTTCACTGATCGGTCCTCGGAAGTCTTGATCCAAGCCTCGGAAATGTTGATCCAAGCCCAAGCGGGGGGGCTGAAGAGTGACGTCCATCCTCGGGCTGAAGTCTGGATCCAAGCGGCAGCTGAAGAAATCCATCATCGGGCTGAAGTCGGAAGTCCATCATCGGGATGAAGTCATCTATCAAGCAGCATCTTCAATCTTCTTTCTTCCGGAGCGGAGCGGAGCCATCTTCTTCCCAGCCGATGCGGATCCATCCTCTTCTAACGACGCCTACTAGCCGAATGATGGTTCCTTTAAATGACGTCATCCAAGATGGCGTCCGTTGAATTCCGATTGGCTGATAGGATTCTATCAGCCAATCGGAATTAAGGTAGGAAAATTCTGATTGGCTGATGGAATCAGCCAATCAGATTCAAGTTCAATCCGATTGGCTGATCCGATCAGCCAATCAGATTGAGCTCGCATTCTATTGGCTGTTCCGATCAGCCAATAGAATGCAAGCTCAATCTGATTGGCTGATTCCATCAGCCAATCAGAATTTTCCTACCTTAATTCCAATTGGCTGATAGAATGCTATCAGCCAATCGGAATTCGACGGACACCATCTTGGATGACGTCATTTAAAGGAACCGTCATTCGGCTAGTAGGCGTCATTAGAAGAGGATTGATCTGCGTCGGCTGTGAAGAAGATGGCTCCGCTCCGGAAGAAAGAAGATTGAAGATGCTGCTTGATAGAAGACTTCATCCCGATGATGGACTTCCGACTTCAGCCCGATGATGGATTTCTTCAGCCGCCGCTTGGATCCAGACTTCAGCCCGAGGATGGACGTCACTCTTCAGCCCCCCGCTTGGGCTTGGATCAACACTTCCGAGGCTTGGATCAAGACTTCCGAGGATGGATCAGTGAACCTGGCATGGTGAAGATAAGGTAGGATAATCTTCAGGGGCTTAGTGTTAGGTTTATTTAAGGGGGGTTTGGGTTAGATTAGGGGTATGTGGGTGGTGGGTTGTAATGTTGGGGGGGGGTATTGTATGTGTTTTTTTTTACAGGCAAAAGAGCTGAATTATTTGGGGCATGCCACGCAAAGGGCCCTGTTCAGGGCTGGTAAGGTAAAAGAGCTTTGAACTTTTTTAATTTAGAATAGGGTAGGGCATTTTTTTATTTTGGGGGGCTTTGTTATTTTATTAGGGGGCTTAGAGTAGGTGTAATTAGCTTAAAATTGTTGTAATATTTTTATAATGTTTGTAAATTATTTTTTTATTTTTTGTAACTTAGTTCATTTTTATTTTTTGTAGTTTAGTTAGTTTATTTCATTGTATTTATTTGTAGATATTGTATTTATTTAATTTATTGATAGTGTAGTGTTAGGTTTAATTGTAGATAATTGTAGGTATTTTATTTAATACATTTATCGATAGTGTAGTGTTAGGTTTAATTGTAGATAATTGTAGGTATTTTATTTAATTAATTTATTGATAGTGTAGTGTTAGGTTTAATTGTAACTTAGATTGGGAGCGCTAGAAGCTAAATGAGAAAGTCTGGAGACTGATAGACAATTTAGCAAAAATATATTTATTAAAACAATATAAAACATATATATAACTTTTAGAATAGATTGTGGGACGTCTCCCTTTGTAATTTAAGAACAAGTAAAATTTACTGTATAAAAAGAGCGCTTTAGTATATTTCTCTAAAAGATTCCACCTAGGTTTTTCATTTTCACCTTAAATCATTTATCTTTGATTTCCACCTTAATTCTGATTCTGAGTGGCCGCAAGAGATTTCTCAGATATTATATCGGTTTCAACTTTTATACTGTTACTTTGTATCAGAAGGAAACAATTTACATATCATAGTCCAATGTATTGTTGTTTTATACAGTTTAAGTTGTTAACTTTTTGTAGCAATGTCTTTTGATATATAATATATATACAAAGTTGGCTGTACTCAGTATAAATTGATATTTTTTGGTAGGGCTTACCGGCTCTTCTGACACGTCTGTGTCTGATGGTATCTCGGTCTCTCTTACCGGTTTTCTCTTTGTGTCTCTCCTCCTTGTATGATGTAGGTATCTCCGATGTCGAGAATGAAAACCTAGACCACGCTCCTGCGTGTATGGGTTTTTTTCTCTATCGGTTTGAAGCGACTTTGGCCCCTATGGTCAGGATCTCGTTTTCCCCAGGCAGCTTCTTGATACAGGTGTTTGTCATGCACGTCTCAGCGTGTAGATGTAATCTTGGACTTGAAATACAAACGGCCGTTTGTTTTTTTGAACTTTCTTTTCCCTCTACTCCTTTCGATAGGGGATAGGTAAAGTTGTTTGTCCAATAGTTAGAAAGCAGGTAACAGCAGGTAACGTCTAAGCGTTTCGCCAGCAGGCTTTGTCAAGACGGATAGTGTTTGTTCTGAGCCCGGCAGTTTAAAAAGCCCTCTTTTCTTTTTGATTGATCAGTTGTTCCTTCATTTTGATAGGTGTGATTTTTAAGGTGGATTTCTTTAGTATAAATAAGGTGGAATCTTTCCAGGTCTTTATCGCTTACTTCTGATAATTCTTATGCGTCTTTGGATGTCTAATATTTATAGTTTTTATGTTATAATATATATATAATATATTCAGACTTAATTATAGTGACATTTTCTATGATGGAATCTTATCACATTTAGCTTTTTTATTTGAATAATAATTATAACTAAAATAATTTTTTGCAATGAAATTCAAGAGACAAATTAATTCAAAATACAATATTAGAGAGATTTTGAAACTTATAATTTCTTAATCTTAATGTGAGGTTTATCCTTTACTTAGGCAGAACTAATTGCCTTTTTGCTTCTAAAGTTATATGATATATAGCTTTCTGATGTATGGTAAATGATTGGTATTTTGCAGAATTTTTATTTCTGAACTTTATATTTCCCCTTTATTTATCGTGTATATTTGTTTCTTTAACTGTTTGTTTATCTAATTGCACACTATTCTAGATGAGGATCAAGTTTTTTCAATTTGTTATATATATTTTCATTGACTTTTAAGACAGAAGGAAAGGGGACAAGTCTAATTCTGAATTTAATCCTGCTGGATAAAGGGTTTGCATATTATAAATTAGCTCTGCTTCTGTTCTTAGGAGTTTTTCTTCAAAATTGCCTTCTCTCCATTCTGGTTTTAGCTTTTTTATGCCCGAGAAGGTGAAGTCTTTTAGATTGTTTTTATGTATTTCTCTAAAGTGGGTATATAAATGTGTGTCTAGATTCCCTCTGTCTATACATGATAGATGTTCGCATATGCGTTCCCTTAGAGTCCTGTTGGTCTCTCCTATGTATTGTAATTGGCATGTGCATTGCATAATGTAGATAACACCCTTATCCTGACATCTTATGGTTTCTTTTATATGATGAACTAAACCATTTGTATTTGACTTAATTTTCTTACATTTGCTACTAAATTTACAAGATCTGCAGCCGAAACAGGGGTAGAAACCAGCTAGTTTATTTCCTAATAGATCTTTTTCTAGTGTGGAATTTGTTTTAATTTGTTTAAACTCACTGGGAGCTAGTATTTTTTTAAAACGTTTTGCTTTTTTAAAGATGATTTTCGGATTCTCTGTCATTTTTTCACCTATAAGGGGATCTGTTTGAAATAGGTGCCAGTGTTTTTTGATTATTTTTTGTAAAATATAATGATCACAATTGTAGTCAGTAATTAGTGCAACATTAAATTTATCTTCTTTCTCTTCTTTATTGTCCAAATTGTTAGAGTTTTTATTTTTATATGTAAGTAGAGTGTTTCTATCTTTTTGATCTACCTGTTCTTTTGCCTTTTTTATTGTTTCTATATTATACCCTCTGTCTATAAATTTCTTTTCAAGTATCTCGGTTTGTTCTAAATAATCTGAGGTTTTTTACAATTTCGTTTTATTCGGAGGTATTGTCCTTTGGGGATATTTTCCTTCCATTTATTTAAATGACAGCTTTTAAAGTGTATTAGGTTATTTGCGTCTACTTTTTTGAAAAGTGTTTTTGTGGTTATTTCTTTTTCAACAATTTCAATATCCAGGTCTAGGAATGTAATTTTTTCTTTTCTTATGTTATGTGTGAAGTTTATTCCTATATCATTATGATTCATGTCTGTGATGAATTTATCTATCTCTATGGATGACCCTTTCCATACAAAGATGATGTTATCAATGTACCTCTTATAGAGCACGAGATTTGCACCAAGCTCATGTTTGGGAATGAATTCTTCTTCCCATTTGCCCAAAAATAAATTTGCATAGCTCGGTGCAAATCTCGTGCCCATGGCGGTTCCCTTTGTTTGAAGATAGAATCTACTGTTAAAAGAAAAATAATTCTGGTTCAAAATAAAATCAATACCTTGAAGTATAAAGTATCTTTGTCTTTGATTTAATGTATTATCCCTAGTCATATACATTTCCGCTGCTTTTGTGCCTAGTTGATGTTGTATGCTTGTGTATAAAGAGGAAACATCACACGTGCCAATCAAATAGTTATCTTTCCATTCTAAGTTATTGAGATTTTGTAATATATCAGTAGTATCTTTAAGGTAGGAGGGTAGAGTTTTTACATATTTTTGCAGGAAGTTTTCAATGAATTGTGATAAGTTTGCAGTTATAGACCCTATTCCAGATAATATAGGCCTACCAGGTGGATTAGTGAGATTTTTGTGCAGTTTTGGCAGGTAATAGAACACAGGTATTTTTAGGTATTTAGGACAAAGAAAATCAAATTCCTTTTTATGAATTATGTTTTGACTTTGGGCATCTTTTAGTATGTTTGTTAGTTTGTTTAAGAATTTTTTTGTTGGATCCATTTTAATTTCTTTGTAAGTGTCTATGTCTCCTAGGAGTCTGTTAGCCTCATTGATCTAGCTTGTTGTGTCTAAAAGGACAATACCTCCTCCCTTATCCGCAGCCTTAATTGTCAGTTCTTTATCTTTTTGTAGGTTTTTTAATATTGTATTTTCTTTTCTAGACAGATTTCTTAGTTTATGTTTATTGTATTTTAATTTAGCAATATCATTTTGCACTAGTTTTTCAAAGAGCTCGAGGTTTCTTCCTTTTTCATTAGTTGGATAGAATTTTGATTTCAATTTTAAATTTGTGTGTTTTATTTCTGGGGTTGCTATATCTGTATTCATGATTGTTCTATTAGAAGTTATTTGTCTTTCTATTGGATTTTTAATTTAAAATTGAAATCAAAATTCTATCCAACTAATGAAAAAGGAAGAAACCTCGAGCTCTTTGAAAAACTAGTACAAAATGATATTGCTAAATTAAAATACAATAAACATAAACTAAGAAATCTGTCTAGAAAAGAAAATACAATAATAAAAAACCTACAAAAAGATAAAGAACTGACAATTAAGGCTGCGGATAAGGGAGGAGGTATTGTCCTTTTAGACACAACAAGCTATATCAATGAGGATAACAGACTCCTAGGAGACATAGACACTTACAAAGAAATTAAAATGGATCCAACAAAAAAATTCTTAAACAAACTAACAAACATACTAAAAGATGCCCAAAGTCAAAACATAATTCATAAAAAGGAATTTGATTTTCTTTGTCCTAAATGCCCAAAAATACCTGTGTTCTATTACCTGCCAAAACTGCACAAAAATCTCACTAATCCACCTGGTAGGCCTATAATATCTGGAATAGGGTCTATAACGGCAAACTTATCACAATACATTGACAACTTCCTGCAAAAATATGTAAAAACTCTACCCTCCTACCTTAAAGATACTACTGATATATTACAAAATCTCAATAACTTAGAATGGAAATATAACTATTTGATTGGCACTTGCGATGTTTCCTCTTTATACACAAGCATACAACATCAACTAGGCACAAAAGCAGCGGAAATGTATATGACTAGGGATAATACATTAAATCAAAGACAAAGAGACTTTATACTTCAAGGTATTGATTTTATTTTGAACCAGAATTATTTTTCTTTTAACAGTAGATTCTATCTTCAAACAAAAGGGAACCGCCATGGGCACGAGATTTACACCGAGCTATGCAAATTTATTTTTGGGCAAATGGGAAGAAGAATTCATTCCCAAACATGAGCTTGGTGCAAATCTCGTGCTCTATAAGAGGTACATTGATGACATCATCTTTGTATGGAAAGGGTCATCCATAGAGCTAGATAAATTCATCACAGACATGAATCATAATGATATAGGAATAAACTTCACACATAACATAAGTAAAGAAAAAATTACATTCCTAGACCTGGATATTGAAATTGTTGAAAAAGAAATAACCACAAAAACACACTTCAAAAAAGTAGACGCAAATAACCTAATACACTTTAAAAGATGTCATTTAAATAAATGGAAGGAAAATATCCCGAAAGGACAATACCTCCGAATAAAACGAAATTGTACAAAAACCTCAGATTATTTAGAACAAACCGAGATACTTGAAAATAAATTTATAGACAGAGGGTATAATATAGAAACAATAAAAAAGGCAAAAGAACAGGTAGATCAAAAAGATAGAAACACTCTACTTACATATAAAAATAAAAACTCTAACAATTTGGACAATAAAGAAGAGAAAGAAGAGAAATTTAATGTTGCACTAATTACTGACTACAATTGTGATCATTATATTTTACAAAAAATAATCAAAAAACACTGGCACCTAGTTCAAACAGATCCCCTTATAGGTGATAAAATGACAGAGAATCCGAAAATCATCTTTAAAAAAGCAAAAAAAATTAAAAAAATACTAGCTCCCAGTGAGTTTAAACAAATTAAAACAAATTCCACAATAGAAAAAGATCTATTAGGAAATAAACTAGCTGGTTTCTACCCCTGTTTCGGCTGCAGATCTTGTAAATTTAGTAGCAAATGTAAGAAAATTAAGTCAAATACAAATGGTTTAGTTCATCATATAAAAGAAACCATAAGATGTCAGGATAAGGGTGTTATCTACATTATACAATGCACATGCCAATTACAATACAGAGGAGAGACCACCAGGACTCTAAGGGAACGCATACGCGAACATCTATCATGTATAGACAGAGGGAATCTAGACACACATTTATATACCCACTTTAGAGAAATACATAAAAACAATCTAAAAGACTTCACCTTCTGGGGCATAAAAAAGCTAAAACCAGAATGGAGAGGAGGCAATTTTGAAGAAAAACTCCTAAGAACAGAAGCAGAGCTAATTTATAATATGCAAACCCTTTATCCAGCAGGATTAAATTCAGAATTAGACTTGTCCCCTTTCCCTCTGTCTTAAAAGTCAATGAAAATATATATAACACAATTAAAAAAACTTGATCCTCATCTAGAATAGTGTGCAATTAGATAAACAAACAGTTAAAGAAACAAATATACACGATAAATAAATGGGAAATATAAAGTTCAGAAATAAAAATTCTGCAAAATATCAATCATTTACCAAACATCAGAAAGCTATATATCATATAACTTTAGAAGCAAAAAGGCAATTAGTTCTGCCTAAGTAAAGGCTAAACCTCACATTAAGATTAAGAAATTATAAGTTTCAAAATCTCTCTAATATTGTATTTTGAATTAATTTGTCTCTTGAATTTCATTGCAAAAAATTATTTTAGTTATAATTATTATTCAAATAAAAAAGCTAAATGTGATAAGATTCCATCATAGGAAATGTCACTATAATTAAGACTGAATATATTATATATATATTATAACATAAAAACTATAAATATTAGACATCAAAAGACGCATAAGAATTATCAGAAGTAAGCGATAAAGACCTGGAAAGATTCCACCTTATTTATACTAAAAAAATCCACCTTAAAAATCACACCTATCAAAATGAAGGAACAACTGACCAATCAAAAAGAAAAGAGGGCTTTTTAAACTGCCGGGCTCAGAACAAACACTATCCATCTTGACAAAGCCTGCTGGCGAAACGCGTAGACGTTACCTGCTGTTACCTGCTTTCTAACTATTGGACAAACAACTTTACCTATCCCCTATCGAAAGGAGTAGAGGGAAAAGAAAGTTCAAAAAAACAAACGGCCGTTTGTATTTCAAGTCCAAGATTACATCTACACGCTGAGACGTGCATGACAAACACCTGTATCAAGAAGCTGCCTGGGGAAAACGAGATCCTGACCATAGGGGCCAAAGTCGCTTCAAACCGATAGAGAAAAAAACCCATACACGCAGGAGCGTGGTCTAGGTTTTCATTCTCGACATCGGAGATACCTACATCATACAAGGAGGAGAGACACAAAGAGAAAACCGGTAAGAGAGACCGAGATACCATCAGACACAGACATGTCAGAAGAGCCGGTAAGCCCTACCAAAAAATATCAATTTATACTGAGTACAGCCAACTTTGTATATATGAAACAATATAGAAAAGGAAGTGGGGATTTCACAATAAGAAATTCCCAAAAGTCTAGGTAAATCCAGCACAACTGTAAAATTAAATAAATACGCAACAAAAGCTTGTATGTCAAAAATGATATAAATATTTATTAACTAAATGCACAATACACACATTCACATTCATACAGTGGATCCCACACAAAACAGTGTTATAAAGTACTGGCCAAAAAGTTATTATCTGGTGCACCAGGGGAAATAGACCAAAAACAGTCCGTTTAAGATTTGCAGATATTTGTAATCCAATAGGTGCAGCGTTAATGCAAAAAATGGATGCAGTTATACAGTCCCCGGTGTATAGAGACCAGTTACTTCAGACTTGAACCCCAATAGTTACTGAGTCAAATAGTGCTTTAAAGGCATAGCATAGGAGGAGCAATAGAAACACGCGTCTTTATTCACAGGTGCTGTTTTCTTTTAAGACAGTAGTATTCGGTGTACAGATGCGTATAACATATTCTACCTGTATTTGTTCACGCGGTCGCCCCTCCTAGCTGCCTCGTTCTTAGAGCGTCCAAACATCAGGGGTAAGTCAGGATGAGCATTTTTTGCATTAACGCTGCACCTATTGGATTACAAATATCTGCAAATCTTAAACGGACTGTTTTTGGTCTATTTCCCCTGGTGCACCAGATAATAACTTTTTGGCCAGTACTTTATAACACTGTTTTGTGTGGGATCCACTGTATGAATGTGAATGTGTGTATTGTGCATTTAGTTAATAAATATTTATATCGTTTTTGACATACAAGCTTTTGTTGCGTATTTATTTAATTTTACAGTTGTGCTGGGTTTACCTAGACTTTTGGGAATTTCTTATTGTGAAATCCCCACTTCCTTTTCTATGTTGTTTCATATGTATTCTTCTAGGAAGCACCTGTTCTCTAGTGAATTAACTTATTAGTGTGCAACTCTTTTCTTGTGTCTTTTTTGTCAACTTTGTATATATAGTATAAAAAAAGACAAAAGACATTGCTACAAAAAGTTAACAACTTAAACTGTATAAAACAACAATACATTGGACTATGATATGTAAATTGTTTCCTTCTGATACAAAGTAACAGTATAAAAGTTGAAACTGATATAATATCTGAGAAATCTCTTGCGGCCACTCAGAATCAGAATTAAGGTGGAAATCAAAGATAAATGATTTAAGGTGAAAATGAAAAACCTAGGTGGAATCTTTTAGAGAAATATACTAAAGCGCTCTTTTTATACAGTAAATTTTACTTGTTCTTAAATTACAAAGGGAGACGTCCCACAATCTATTCTAAAAGTTATATATATGTTTTATATTGTTTTAATAAATATATTTTTGCTAAATTGTCTATCAGTCTCCAGACTTTCTCATTTAGCTTCTAGCGCTCCCAAACTATTATTGATTTTTGTTATTGTGTATTAATTTACGGTAATTATAGGGAAGATTACCTGTGAGGGAGCTTTGAGAAAAAATACCTGGCGCTGCTCTTTATATACTTATATACTTAATTGTAACTTAGGTTAGGATTTATTTTACAGGTAATTTTGTAATTATTTTAACTATTTTAGCTATTAAATAGTTCTTAACTATTTAATAGCTATTGTACCTGGTTAAAATAAATACAAAGTTACCTGTAAAATAAATATAAATCCTAAAATAGCTATAATATAATTATAATTTATATTGTAGCTATATTAGGGTTTATTTTACAGGTAAGTATTTAGCTTTAAATAGGAATAATTTATTTAATAATAGTTAATTTATTTCGTTAGATTTAAATTATATTTAACTTAGGGGGGTGTTAGTGTTAGAGTTAGACTTAGCTTTAGGGGTTAATCCATGTATTACAGTAGCGGCGAGATTCAGTCGGCAGATTAGGGGTTAATAATTGAAGTTAGGTGTCGGCGATGTTAGGGAGGGCAGATTAGGGGTTAATACTATTTATTATAGGGTTATTGAGGCGGGAGTGAGGTGGATTAGGGGTTAATAACTTTATTAAAGTAGCGGTGCGGTCCGCTCGTCAGATTAGGGGTTAATAAGTGTAGGCAGGTGGAGGCGACGTTGAGGGGGGCAGATTAGCGGTTAATAAATATAATATAGGGGTCGGCGGTGTTAGGGGCAGCAGATTAGGGGTACATAAGGATAACGTAGGTGGCGACGCTTTGCGGCCGGCAGATTAGGGGTTAATTATTGTAGGTAGCTGGCTGCGACGTTGTGGGGGGCAGGTTAGGGGTTAATAAATATAATATAGGGGTCGGTGGTGTTAGGGGCAGCAGATTAGGGGTACATAAGTATAACGTAGGTGGCGGTCGGCAGATTAGGGGTTAAAAAAATGCAATCGAGTGGCGGCGATGTGGGGGGACCTCGGTTTAGGGGTACATAGGTAGTTTATGGGTGTTAGTGTACTTTAGAGCACAGTAGTTAAGAGATTTATAAACCGGCGTTAGCCCAGAAAGCTCTTAACTACTGACTTTTTTCTGCGGCTGGAGTTTTGTCGTCAGATTTCTAATGCTCACTTCAGCCACGACTCTAAATACCGGTGTTAGAAAGATCCCATTGAAAAGATAGGATACGCAAATGGTGTAGGGGGATCTGCGGTATGGAAAAGTCGCGGCTGCAAAGTGAGCGTTAGACCCTTTCCTGACTGACTCCAAATACCAGAGGGCGGTAAAAACCAGCGTTAGGAGCCTCTAACGCTGGTTTTCACGGCTACCGCCCAACTCTAAATCTAGGCCTATATTTGATAAATAAGGCATCTAAGCTAAGGAGCCAGACAATTTTTGGTTCAGACCATAGACAGCACTTGTTTATTGCTGCTGTCCAATCAGCAAATACAACCCAGGTTGTTCACCAAAAATGGTCCGGCATCTAAACTTACATTCTTGCTTTTCAAATAAAGATGCCAAGAGAATGAATAAAATTTGATAATAGGAGTAAATTACAAAGTTGCTTAAAATTGCATGCTCTATCTGAATCACATAAGAAAAAAATTGGGTTCAATTTTTCATCAGTTCACTTTGTATCCTGCGTCCTGCGGGAACCGCTACACTATGACACATTTTTTTGCACAAAGTGGGAGAAAGGAGGGAGGTAATTCTGTTCTAAGGGATCTGGGAGGGGGTGGGGGGTTGTTTATTGAGGGGGGAAGCTACACTACAGAACCATATTAAAAAATAAAATAAAAAAAAATAACATTTTATGGAAAACTGCCAGTACCCAAGATGGCTCCCAATAGGTAGAGTGGGAGGGTTAGAGAGCTGTTTGGGGGGGTCAGGGATGTTGGGGGCTAAGGGGGAATCCTACAGGCAGAATATGTAAATATGTAAAAAAATAAAAAATAAATAAGATACCTTTTATTTTAGTACTGGCAGACTTTCTGCCAGTACTTAAGATGGCGGGGAGAATTGTGGGGTGGGGGAGGGAATAGAGCTATTTGTTATGGATCAGGGGGTGGGATGTTTCAGGTGGGAGACTGATCTCTACACTAAAGCTAAAATTAACCCTGAAAGCTCCCTACAAGCTACCTAATTAACACCTTTACTGCTGGGCATAATACAAGTGTGGTGCGCAGCGGTATTTAGCAGCTTTCTAATTGCCAAAAAGCAACTCCAAAGCCATATACTGTATGTTATTTCTGAACAAAGGGGATCCCAGAGAAGCATTCACAACCATTTGTGGCATAATTGCACAAGCTGTTTGATAATAATTTCAGTGAGAAACCTAAAGTTTGTGAAAACATTTGTGAAAAAGTAAACAATTTTTTTTATTTGATCGCATTTGGCGGTGAAATGGGTGCATGAAATATACCAAAATGGGCCTAGATCAATACTTTGGGTTGTCTACTACACTAAAGCTAAAATTAACCCTTCAAGCTCCCTAATTAACCCCTTCACTGCTGCACATAATACACGTGTGGTGCGCAGCGGCATTTAGCGGCCTTCTAATTACCAAAAAACAAAGCCAAAGCCATATAAGTCTGCTATTTCTGAACAAAGGGGATCCCAGAGAAGCATTTACAACCATTTGTGCCATAATTGAACAAGCTGTTTGCAAATAATTTCAGTGAGAAACCTAAAATTGTGAAAAATTAAATGTTTTTTTTTTATTTGATTGCATTTGGCGGTGAAATATATCAAAATGGGCCTAGATCAATACTTTGGGTTATCTACTACACTACACTGCTGGGCATAATACACGTGTTAAGTAAGTCTACTATTTCTGAACAAAGGGGATCCCAGAGAAGCATTTACAACCATTTGTGCCATAATTGCACAAGCAGTTTGTAAATAATTTCAGTGAGAAACCTAAAGTTTGTGAAAAAAATTGTGAAAAAGTGAACAATTTTTTTTATTTGATCGCATTTGGTGGTGAAATGGTGGCATAAATATACCAAAATGGGCCTAGATCAATACTTTGGGTTGTCTTCTAAAAAAAATTATATACATGTCAAAGGAAATTCAGGGATTCCTGACAGATATCAGTGTTCCAATGTAACTAGCGCTAATTTTGAAAAAAAGTGGTTTGGAAATAGCAAAGTGCTACTTGTATTTATTGCTCTATAACTTGCAAAAAAAGCAAAGACCATGTAAACATTGGGTATTTCTAAACTCTGGACAACATTTAGAAACTATTTAGCATGGGTGTTTTTGTTGGTTGTAGATGTGCAACAGATTTTGGGGGTCAAAGTTAGAAAAAGTGTGTTTTTTTTCAATTTTTTCATCATATTTTATCATTTTTTATGGTAAATTATAATATATGATGAAAATAAAGGTAACTTTAAAAAGTCCATTTAATGGTGAGAAAAACAGTATATAATATGTGTGGGCACAGTACATGAGTACGAGGAAAATTACAGCTAAACACAAACACTGCAGAAATGTAAAAATAGCCTTAGTCCCAAACGGTCAGATAGAAAAGTGTTGTGGTCCTTAAGGGGTTAAACAATATCTCAGATGGATTTCCAAAGAGATATTCACATATAGAGCTTGAGCTATCTAGACATAAATATATTCATATACATAGCTCGCTATCAATAGATATATCTGTCCAAAAATCATCACATATATAGACAAATATTTATTTACAAATAAATAGAAAATATTCTGTTAACAAAACATTCTTGCAATATGAAATAATCACATTTTCATGTACACTTTTTGAGGAGAATACGTCATAGGATTTGCAGAACAGATTAGGCTTTTGTTTTTGTTTTATTTTTTCTATTTGTCTTCTCCATTGACTTCTATGGGTGAATATGTGAACACACACGCAATCTGGCTTTATGGATTACGCGTGTTAATGCGCACACAAAATAAGTTATTTTGCAACTTGTAATACCTGCGCAACCCCAAATGCAAAAAAGCCATAACGCGTGCTGTGTTTTTCGCAACTGAGAAAAACAGATTTACCGTGCGACTTGTAATATTGCCCTAGGTGTATTGTTCTGCAGCGCACATCAAATTCTTCATAATGCCTAAATAGGGAAGATCCATAAGGGAAGATGGTCAACTTGACCCCTCTGAACTTTGTTTCACCTGACTCCACCCCTGGGCACTCATATAGGGGCACAGCTATGAGCATGGGAATGGTTTTCCGGCTCAGCATTACATGCAGTGGTCAGTACAGCAATGCTTGCTCATATTAATTGCATTATTATTATTTTTTTTCATGTGAACTGCATCTGTGCTGATGAAACCCCCAGTAAATAGATGCTGTACCTATCTGAAACCTACAAATCCAATACATTATGAAATACTCTCGTTTAGATAGGCAAATTAAAGTCAAGATTAAATTCAGACAGCTGTGTTTAAATTAAACTGCTAGCAGTTGGTTATAATATGCAGGGTCAGTAGGATACTGTAATTATCATCGTATCATGTCCGCATGTCTGCTCGCACATTAATAAATATACCCCCATGTGTTGTGTTATGTCAATATGCAGTGGCTGTAATGGATGAGTAATGTAAGTTAAAAATACACATCTGTCTATACCATCTTTATCTCCCCCTCTCTCTTTCTTTCCTTTTCTTTCCTTTTCTCTCATTTACCTTTTCTGTCTCTATCTCTTTCTCTTAAAGGGACATCCAACTCAAAAAAATAGTTCATGATTCAGATAGAACATACAATTTTAAACAACTTTCCAATTTGATTAAATAATCTAATTTGCATAGTTCTTTTGGTATCTTTTGTTGAAAAGCATACCTAGGTAGGCTCAGGAGCTTGGAGCGGAGCTAGTTGCTGATTGGTCGCTGCACACATACACCTCTTGTCTTTGGCTTACTGATGTGGTTAGCTAGCTCCCAGTATTGAATTGTTGCTCCTTCAATAAAAGATACCAAGAGATTGGAGCAAATATTGATAATAGAATTAAGTTGGAAAGTTGTTTAAAATCGCATACTCTATTTGAATCATTAAAGAAAAAAATTGGGTTTTGTGTCATTTTAATGGTAGAGAAGTTCTTAGTCAGGTCTGAATTTACTAAAGGTTGTTGCTTACCTCAGATTCTGTAAAATAATCCAACTAGTGCTATGAGATCCTTCACAGGTTTCTTTAAAGCGAGGGTCCATTTTGATGAATTAGTGCCCGGTTTTTGATAAACCTATTAAAAACAAGGGCACTTTAATTTATCAAATTGACATTTCTCTGTTTTCTTCAAAAACTTACCTTTTAATCCTGGCAGCCGCTCCAGCACTTCCTCCGTCCGTCACAAGCCGTCTTCTCGGGTCCAAAATGACGAATCCGGGTTCCTCCAATCACAGCGTTGCATCAGGCCAAGATTCCCCTGGGGGGGTTCGCTGTGATTGGAGGAAGCCTGATTCGTCATTTCTGACGTCTGCAGAGGCTTCCGACAGCCGGGGGAATTGCTGGAGAGGCTGCCAGGATTAAAAGGTAAATTTTTTAAGTAAACAATGAAATGTCAATTTTGATGAATTAAAGTGTCCTTGTTTTTAATAGGTTTATTAAAAACCGGGCACTAATTCATCAAAATGGACATTCACTTTAAAGGCAAATTGTACCTTGCTAGGTGTGTACTTTGCTAAGGGTACATGCCTGTATGTAAAAGACAGGCACATAATAAAGTATAGTGCTCAATATAAATGATTTTTTTTTTAAAGTGTATTTAAGGTACGCTGTGAAAAAAACTAAATCAAAATAGACATAAAACTCACAGCAATCTCTTTTACCTTTTGGAGAAAAATAATGGTATTTACTGTAAAGAGTAAAACATTTGTGATAAAATGCAATTTCTAAAAACTTTTAAAGGGACATAAATCCCAAAAATTTTCTTTCACGATTCATATAGAACATACAGTTTTAAACAACTTTGCAATGTACTTATATTATAACATTTTCTTCGTCTTCTTGTTATCCTTTTTTGAAAAGCAGTGACATAAGCACAGGAGTGTGCACGTGTCTGCAGAACTATAGGGCACCTCTGAGGTGGCGGACAGCAATCCGCTCGATCGAATACGATCGGGTTGATTGACACCCCCTGCTAGTGGCCGATTGGCCGCAAATCTGCAGGTGGTGGTATTTCACCAGCAGTTCACAAGAACTGCTGGTGCAATGAGAAATGCCGACAGCGTAGGCTGTCGCCATTTATCGATGTGCTGCGGACATGATCCGCTATATAGGAACATGTCCGTCCGCACATTAATAAATGTACCCCTATCTATCTAGATATCGCTTTAACTAAGAATAACATGAGAACGGAGCAAATTTGATAATAGTAGTACATTGGAAACTTTTTTACAATTGTGCTCTCTATCTCAAGCCTTTAAAATTGTAACCAGGAAGTGAACATTTAAAGGGTTCCTTAAATATAGCAACATTAGTCTTGCAGCATTGGCAAGTGGGCTAAACAGGGAGATTCTATGGATGTGTTTGAAGTTTTCTCACAGTCTCCATTGTATTCCATAAGCATGCTACTTCTGTAGACTTTGCCTTTTTGCTTCCCTGATGTAATCTGCCGTGTTTGTTCCAAAATACACAGTTACTGCTAGCTAGAAAATACTCATCACGTATGCCTTGTACTTTTTGCTTTCCTTTGTTTGGTTTCATGTTTTCAAGTTTGCATCTCATACTTCACGCATATATTTTGAAGAAAAGAAATTGATGATAAGCAAAAACATTTTTTAAAAAAGGTTATTTAATATCTTTGTTATTTTTAAGTCAAATAATGCCTAATACAGTATACTAGCAAGTTGCAAATTTGTTAAAGAGAGGTTAAAGTCAAAATTAAACTATTCATAACATCTCTGATTATTTACATTGTGAAACAACTTTGTAATGTACTTTATTTAATTTATATTCAAATTTTTTTTTTTTTCCCACTACACTCAAAAGGGCCTATCTGTCAAGCTGTCAACCTAAAATACGCCGGAATTCCGCATCTTAATTGTTGCAAGATTCATCCAACCTAGTTATCAAAGCCTACAGACCGGCAAATGATGAAATTCGTGACGAAACATTCAAATCGCGATCTCAATCCGATGAAGATCAATGCTTAGGTCATTACGTCATTACATTCGGCTCTATCTGACACTTTTTCCCAGTTATCAAACTTTTAACAAGTACGCTCACGGCTCTTCGGACGCATCATACCTGGTTTTCAATCCGCCACCCTAGAGGCCGCGGATGTCATAGAAATCAATGGGAGTCTGAAAGCAGCGAAAGCTTACGTTCGATGATGCAAGACAAAGAAATATAACCCATTGATTTCTATGGTAGAAAACAAGTAACATTTACACCTAACACCCTAACATAAACCCTGAGTCTAAACACCCCTAATCTGCTACCCGACATCGCCGTAAACCTAAATAAAATGTATTAACCCCTATTCCGCCACTCCCCCACACCACCGCCACTAAATAAACGTGTTAACCCCTAAACCTCTGGCCTCCCACTTCACTACCACTAACTAAACCTATTAACCCCTAAACTGTCAGCCCCCACATCGCCAAAAACTAAATTAAGCTATTAACCCCTAAACCTAACAACCCCCTAACTTTAAATTAAAATTACAACATCCCTATCTTCATATAAATTAAAACTTACCTGTAGAATAAAATTAAACTATTTTAAACTATTAATTAACTTACCCTAACTATTATACTACAATTAAATTAAACTACCAATTAAATAAACTAAATGACATATTAAAGAAACCTAATAATACTCAAATTATTTAAACATACAATTAAACATTTTTAAAAGTACTAAATTACAGAAAAAAAACAAAAACTAAGTTACAACCCCCCCCACTAAATAACAAAAAATAAAAAAACAAATAATCAAAATAAAAAAGAATTACACCTAATCTAATAGCCCTATAAAAATAACCCCCCCCCCCCAAAAAAAAACCCAAAAAACGCTAGCCTACAATAAACTACCAATTGCCCTTATGGGCATTGCCCTTAAAAGAGCATTTAGCTCTAATCTAAAAATAAAACCTACCCAAAAAACCCTTAAAAAAACCTAACACTAACCCCCGATGATCCACTTACAGTCCATGAAGTCCCGCTTGAAGGATCCATCCAGAGGATGCTCCGCGCCAAATGTCCTCAGGATAGACCCGCTCCGCACCGGATGGATGAAGATAGAAGATGCCATCTGGATTAAGACTTCTTGCCGCCTGGATAAGGACTTCTCTAGCTGGATGAAGATGGAAGAAGCCGCCTGGATGAAGACTTCTTTTCGCCTGGATGAAGACTTCTCTGGCTGGATGGATCCTTTAAGCGGGACTTCAAGAACTGTAAATGAATCGTCGGGGGTTAGTGTTAGGTTTTTTAATGGTTTGGGTGAGTTTTATTTTTAGATTATAGCTATATGCCCTTTTAAGGGCAATGCCCATTCAAATGCCCTTTTCAGGGCAATGGGGAGCTTAGGTTATTTGGGGGGGGTTGTTGGTTGGGTGGTGGGTTTAACTGTTGGGGGGGTTGTATTTTTTTGCAATGTAAAAGAGCTGTTATCTTTGGGGCAATGCCCCACAAAAGGCCCTTTTAAGGGCCATTGGTAGTTTATTGTAGGCTAGGAATTTTTATTTTTATTTTGGGGGGCTATTTTTATTTTTATAGGGCTAATTTGTTTTTTTATTTTTCGTAATTTAGTGAGGGGGGGTTGTAACTTAGTGTTTGTTTTTTTCTGTAATTTAGTGCTTTTAATAATGTTTAATTGTATATTTAAATAATTTGAGTAGGGTTAGGTTTCTTTAATATGTAATTTAGTTTATTTAATTGGTAGTTTAATTTAATTGTAGTATAATAGTTAGGGTAGGTTAATTAATAGTTTAAAATAGTTTATTTTAATTCTACAGGTAAGTGGGAGGCCAGAGGTTTAGGGGTTAATACATTTATTTAGTGGCGGCGGTGTCGGGGAGTAGGGCGATAGGGGTTAATAACTTTATTTAGGTTGTGGTGGGGTTGGGGAGTGGCGGGATAGGGGTACATAACTTTATTTATGTTGCGGCAGGGTCGAGAAGCATCGGGATAGGGTTTAATAACTTTATTTAGGTTGCGGCGGGGTCGGGGAGCGGTGGGATAGGGGTTAAACATTTTAGTATAGTGGTGGTGTTTAGTGACAGGGTATAAATAAAGTTGGTAAAAAAGACAAATAGACGCAAGATCGATGACTGCTAGTTAACAGTCCGATGCTCATCGCCCCGTACTTGGTGCGCGTCTTTTTGCCGGATTTTTTCATAAATAATGAGAGCGTATTGAGATACGCGGCTGCGATGTTAGGTGAGCATATTGATGCCGGCGAATGCAACATAGTTGACAGCTTGATACATACCCCCCAAAGTGTATTCCATAGTATTCAACAGGCCTGACTCACCTGCATTCTTGCACAATTTTAGCCTGATATATGGACAAGCTCATTCATTTGTGTCCCTAGTTAACAAAAGAGACAAGATAAACATCTCTCAATAGTATTTTCAATTGGTTTGTCCCTTTGGTGCAAAACAATAAAAATGCTGGTTTAACAGATTTATTTGATATAGAGATATTTTAGAATGGATAGATACATTTTTGATGCAAATATTAAATATGACATTAAAATATATAAAACATTTAATGATAAAAAAATAACCCTTTCATTTTTAATGGGCCGAATTTGGCTCTCTCAGTTACAGTAACAGTTAGTAGTCAGTTAATCCAAGTAAATTAGTTTTATTCTCACTGAACCAAGAAATATTAAGCAACATTTATTAATTTGGGGAACGAGGTAGCATCTGCTGCCAGAATTTAACACTTTATAAGAAATCTCTTGTGCTTCCCTCCCCCTATTCTTAAGCAACTATTTGCACAAGAAATGGGCTTGTCAATCCTCCAAAGGAGACTGGCATTGTTTAACTCTATAATTTCTGAGGTGGCAGAGAGGTTAAAACACAGTGATCTTAAGGTAACTGTTTTTTAACTTGCAGTTGCAGGTAGGGTTTATAATAAGACAGAGTAGGCAAGTTCATATAGGCGCCCTACAAAGAGAGGCGCATGGCTCTGTCTATTATAAATACCAGTTAGCTGGCGACTTTAACTAAGATGTTCGCCGGCAGTGAAATAACAGCACTGTTGTATGCGCAATGGGCTGGCCATCTTTGTTAGGGTCACCGTGAGTATTGCACATGTGCAACATTCGGCTTCTCCATGCATGCTTGTGAAGTTCTGTTGTTTCACTGCCGGCGGCCATCTTCAGATTTTGGTGCTTACAAGCACCTGGACTTTAAATCCGGGCCTGGTTCTAGATTTACATGAGCAAGGACTCAATAATTGTACATACAGTTTCATAAACGGAGCATGTTAGTTCACTCTTTACAATACCACTAACAGAATAACAAACAAAACTTATAGTACAGTAACTATCAGATTTTCATAAATAAAAAGAGAGAAGCGCTCAACCTGGGAATGAACAATAGTATAATAGCTTGTTCTATGGCTAGTTTCCACCCTAGAGCAGCCTCTTGTTGCTCAATATGTGCCTTCCACAGAGAAGAACTTTCCTGCAGCATATCAGTCTGATCCACCGAAATACCAGGCAATCCCTCTCTGAACGAGAGAAACAGGAAAACCCCAGACGTACGTTTCGGCCTATTGTGGGCCTGGTCAGTGAGGTGCAGCCATATCACTCTAGGCACACTGAGCAATGGGTCCACGTCTGGATTCCCGCATTACACTTAGGGAGACTTCCCTAAGTGTCATAATTTGCATAAATAAAAAGAGAAGCGCTCAACCTTGGAACGAACAATAGCATAATAGCTTGTTCTATGGCTAGTTACCACCCTAGAAGCAGCTTCTTTTTGCTCAATATGTGCCTTTCACAGAGAAGAACTTTCCTGTAGCATATCAGTCTGATCCTGACTTAACAGTTCAGTCCAGCACCGAAATACCAGGCAATCCCTCTCTGAACAAGAGAAACAGCAAAACCCCAGACGTACGTTTCAGCCTATTGTGGGCCTCGTCAGTGAGGTGCAGCCATATCCCTCTAGGCACACCGAGCAACAGGTCCACGTCTGGATTCCCACATCACACTTAGGGAGACTTCCCTAAGAGTCATAATTTGCATAAATAAAAAGAGAGAAGTGCTCAACCTGGGAACGAACAACAGCATAATAGCTTGTTCTATGGCTAGTTACCACCCTAGAAGCAGCCTCTTTTTGCTCAATGTTTGCTGTGAAAGGCACATGTTGAGCAAAAAGAGGCTGCTTCTTGGGTGGTAACTGGCCATAGAACAAGCTATTATGCTATTGTTCGTTCTCAGGTTGAGCGCTTCTCTCTTTTTATTTATGCAAACTATCAGATTTTGCATAAGTAACAAACAATTAAATTTAAAAAAAATATATTGTATACAATATAAAAAAAATATTCAAAAATAAAATTTTATCACAAAGAAAAATTACCCATAACACTGCTTTTTACATTTTTTTCACCACAACTTTAATGAGACCCTTCTTGTTCTTTTAATTTTTTTATCTAATAAGTAAAAGTAATTGTATAATTAAATCTGTTTTACGATCACTTTATATAGCATAAAAATGGTTAGTGAGCTGGAACTTATATCATCCTTCTGGTGATGTTTTAGCAACATTCCTATTGAGATTAAAGTTAATAAAGAGCACAATTTTCAGGATGCTGAATCATGTATTTATCGTAGGGCGTGTTAGCTCAATTTTACCTAATCCTTTAGAATTTTGTGATAATAGAACAGATAATTATGTAGCATGACTGCACTCTATTTGAAAGACGCTCTCATGTCTATTATTGATTATTATTATTATTATTATTATTATTATTATTATTATTATGTTTTTATGTAGTAGTTTTGACATTGAAGATACATCTCTAAAATGTTCTTGTACAACATAAGGTGGTGATAGCCATGCATTTTTAAAAAAGAAAAACATTATCTTCAATAAGGAAGTCTACATAAAAGCATATCTAAATCTGTTTCTAAATACAAATATAATATTTAGTATATAAAAAAATACCAAATATTTGAAATAACACTAGGGCTCTGATGATCGAAAGTGCTGTGTTGCGGCAATATTTTCCAAAGGGATCCGTTGCAATGTAGAGAAAGCCGGCAAAATATTCCAAGCGGCTGACATCATCACCACCTACATTGCCAATGTAAAGTAAAGGATCCCTTTCGTATACATTGCACAAAAAAATAAATGTAGTGCAGCCTGCACTATTAACCCCAAAACCAACGTTAACACCACCGCAATAACCCCACAGTACTTAACCACTATAACACCATTACCTCCACTGCAATAAAAACACCTAACTTATTAACCCCTATATCACCAGTACCCCCACTGCAATAAACCCCTAAACTATTAACCCCTCTACTGCTACTACCCTTACCCCAATAAACCCCCTACACTATTAACCTATATACCACCATTACCCCAACCACAATAAACATGCTACACTATTAACACTAATTGCCACAACCCCCACCACAATAACCCCTAAACTATTAAAACTCTAACAGCTAACCCCCTCAACCCCTAACCTCAGACCCCCTAAGTTAAAATTAATAAAAAAAAAAACCACAAGCATTACAACAACAAAAAATACCAAAAACAAAAAATACATTACCAAAAATAACAAAAATTCAACCTGTAGGCCCTATCCTAAATTTAAATTCCCCTAAAAAAAAGCCCACCCCTAAGAATTACCCTAAACTAACACTAAAATGTATTCTATAAATTACCCTGAAAAGGGAATTTGTCAGGCAGCTAGGGCACTTGAAGTAATTAGCTCATTGCAAAAAAAATCCCTATACTAAATTAACCACGCACTCCACAAAAAAAAACCCCTATCTTTAAAAAATTGCCCCGAGAAACTATTCTAAAAAATAAGAAAGGATAAAAGGGATAATTGTGAACACATTAAGGGGTAAAATATTTTATAGTACAATGATCCTTTTGTAAGGTACTAAGCAGTTTTGCTACATGGTGCACAGCCACGATTTAATTTCTCGCACCTTTCTACCAAAGAATTAATGTAGCCTGAAAAAGGTGCTTTTATGCTCTGTTTGGGGAGCCATAGATTTTTCATAAGTCTTCTGAACTTGTCCTTTGATAACAAGGCACCTGTAATGAATACCAACATTTTTATCTCTATCAATGCACTAGTTGTTTGTGGCCATCCAATGCTCATACAAAATGCTTGTGCATCATTCATCCATATTTCACATGTATTAACCCCTTTGCTTCTGAGAATTTCAGAGAAGATTGTTTTTAGCATTTTTTCTTTCACTCAATTTAAACAGAAAAAGAGCCTTCTTTTTGTTTGATTTACCTGTCAAAACTATATATTTTTTAGTAGACAACCCAAGGTATTGATCTAGGCCCATTTTGCTATATTTCATGCCACCATTCCACCGTCAAATGCGATTATAAAAAAAATTGTTAACTTTTTCACAAACTTTAGGTTTCTCACTGAAATTATTTACATACTGCTTGTGCAATCATGACATAAATGATTGAAAAAGATTCTCTGGGATCCCCTTTGTTAATAAATAGCAGACTTACATGGCTTTGCCATTGGTTTTGGTAGAATTAGAATGCCGCTAAATGTATCTGTGCACCACACTTCTGTTATTTATGGCAGTGAAGGGGTTAATCATATAGCTTGTAAGGTTAATTTTAGCTGTAGTGTAGAGATTACCCTTCCCTGATCCCTCTCAAAAAGCATTCTTCACCGCCCCCCCCCTCCACTAACAGTCACCCCCACCATCTTAGGTACTGGCAGACAGTCTATAGTTAAGGTTTCTTCTAATTATTATATTTTTATATTTGTTTTTCTGCAGTGTAGTGATCCTTCTCAACCCTCCCATATATCATATCCCCCCTAATAGATCACTAACCCTCCCCCTCCCACTAATGGTGGACATCTTTAGTACTCTCTGCCAGTACCCCCAACCAAACCCCCAAAATAAAAAACCTAACTCTTTATAAAAAACTAAGCTACCCATTGCCCTAAAAAGGGCATTTGTATGGGCATTGCCCTGAAAAGGGCATTTAGCTCTTTTACAAGTCCAAACCCTAAACGAAAAAAAAAAACACCCAAAAGAAACCTTAAAAAACCTATCACTAACCCCTGAAGATCCACTTACAGTTTTTGAAGTCCCGCTTGAACGATCTTCATTCAGGCGGCAAAGTCCTCATCCAGACGGCCTCTTCTATCTTCATCCAGGCGGCGAGAAGTCTTCATCCAGACGGCCTCTTCTATCTTGATCCCGGCGGCATGAAGCTTGTCCATCTTGAAGAAATCCTGCGCGGAGCATCCTCTTCATACAGTTGCCGCTGTACATTAAATCTTCAATGCAAGGTACGTGCTTCAAGATGACATCCCTTGCATTCCTATTGGCTGAAAAATTTGAATCAGCCAATAGGAATTAGAGCTGCTAAAATCCTATTGGTTGTTCAAATCAGCCAATAGGAGCTCTCATTTGTCGGGGGTTAGTGATAGTTTTTTTATTAGTTTTTTCTGTGTTTTTTCTTTTTAGATTAGGGTTTGGGCAGCAAAAGAGCTAAATGCCATACAAATTCCCTTTTCAGGGCAATGGGTAGCTTAGGTTTTTTTAGATAGTTTTTTTTATTTTGTGGGTTGGGGGGTGGGGGTTTGTTATGTTAGTTGGTCTTGTTTTTTCAGGTAAAAGAGCTGTTTAACTTAGGGCAATGCCCTACAAAAGGCCATTTTAAGGGCTATTGGTAGTTTATTCTAGATTAGTTTTTTATTTTGGGGTGTTTTTTTTTTAAAATGGGTATTAGAATAGGAATATTTTTTATTATTTTTGATAATTTGTTGGTTATTTTGTGTAATTTTTTTTTTTTCATTTTGGGGTGGATTTTTATTTTTAGATTAGGGCTTGGGCAGTTCATAAAAGTTGCTAGGGTTAGGTTTAGGGGTTAATATAGTTTAATTTAGGTTGTTGCAATGTGGGGGGCTGGCAGTTTAGGGGTTAATAGGTTTATTTAGTGGTAGAGAATGTGGGAGGCCAAAAGTTTAGGGGTTAATACATTTATTTAGTGGCGGCGATGTTGGGGTGTGGCGGAATAAGGGTTAATAAATTTAATATAGTGGCAGCGATGTTGGGTGCGGCGGAATAGGAGTTAAAAACTTTAATATAGTGGCGGCGATATCAGGGGCGGCAGATTATGGGGTTAATAACTTTATTTAGGTGGCAGCTATATCGGGAGCGGAAGATTATGGGTTAATAACATGATGTAGGTGGTGGCGATGTCGGGGGTGGCAGATTAGGGGTGTTTAGACTCAGGGGTTTATGTTAGGGTGTTAGGTTTAAATCTTATTTTTTTCCCCATAGACATCAATGGCGCTGCATTACGGAGCTTTTCATTCCTTGATCGCAGGTGTTAGACTTTTTTTCTGACCCGCTCTCCCCATTGATGTCTATGGGGAAAGCGTGCATGAGCACGTCAAAACAGCACTTATATTTTGTGTGGTATGGAGCTTAAAAACACCATATCGCACGCACAAGCCGGCTGTTTGAAAACTTGTAATGGCTGCGCAATAGGGTGTTAAATAACGCAACTTTTGTTGCGTTCGTTAATTTCCCTATTGCGCGCATAACTCGTATTCTAGCTCAAAGTGATTAACCCTTAATAGGCCAGTCACCCACATTGCAATCTACCTAATAAAGTGGTTAACTTAAAATCCACCATTCACCCACATAGCAATCTACCTAATAAAGGCCTAGATTTGGAGTTTGGCGGTAGCCGTGAAAACCAGCGTTAGAGGCTCCTAACGCTGGTTTTAGGCTACCGCCGGTATTTGGAGCCAGTCATTAAAGGGTCTAACGCTCACTTTTCAGCCGCAACTTTTCCATACCGCAGATCCCCTTACGTCAATTGCGTATCCTATCTTTTCAATGGGATCTTTCTAACTCCGGTATTTAGAGTCGTGTCTGAAGTGAGCGTTAGAAATCTAACGACAAAACTCCAGCCGCAGAAAAAAGTCAGTAGTTAAGAGCTTTCTGGGCTAACGCCGGTTTATAAAGCTCTTAACTACTGTGCTCTAAAGTACACTAACACCCATAAACTACCTATGTACCCCTAAACCGAGGCCCCCCCACATCGCCGACACTCGATTAAATTTTTTTAACCCCTAATCTGCTGACCGCCACCTACGTTATACTTATGTACCCCTAATCTGCTGCCCCTAACACCGCCGACCCCTATATTATATTTATTAACCCCTAACCTGCCCCCCACAACGTCGCAGCCAGCTACCTACAATAATTAACCCCTAATCTGCCGACCGCAAAGAACCGCCACCTACATTATAGCTATGTACCCCTAATCTGCTGCCCCTAACACCGCCGACCCCTATATTATATTTATTAACCCCTAATCTGCCCCCCTCAACGTCGCCTCCACCTGCCTACACTTATTAACCGCTAATCTGCCGAGCGGACCGCACCGCTACTATAATAAAGTTATTAACCCCTAATCCGCCTCACTAACCCTATAATAAATAGTATTAACCCCTAATCTGCCCTCCCTAACATCGCCGACACCTAACTTCAATTATTAACCCCTAATCTGCCGACTGGAGCTCACCGCTATTCTAATAAATGTATTAACCCCTAAAGCTAAGTCTAACCCTAACACTAACATTTTAATTTTAATCTAACGAAATTAATTAACTCTTATTAAATAAATTATTCCTATTTAAAGCTAAATACTTACCTGTAAAATAAATCCTAATATAGCTACAAAATAAATTATAATTATATTATAGCTATTTTAGGATTAATATTTATTTTACAGGTAACTTTGTATTTATTTTAACCAGGTACAATAGCTATTAAATAGTTAAGAACTATTTAATAGCTAAAATAGTTAAAATAATTACAAATTTACCTGTAAAATAAATCCTAACCTAAGTTACAATTAAACCTAACACTACACTATCAATAAATTCATTAAATAAAATACCTATATTATCTACAATTAAACCTAACACTACACTATCAATCCAATCAGCCAATCGGATTGAACTTGATTCTGATTGGCTGATTCCATCAGCCAATCAGAATATTCCTACCTTAATTCCGATTGGCTGATAGAATCCTATCAGCCAATCGGAATTCGAGGGACGCCATCTTGGATGACGTCATTTAAAGGAACCGTCATTCGTCGTTCAGTCGTCGGCCAGGATGGATGTTCCGCGTCGGAGGTCTTCAGGATGCTGCCGCTCCGCTCCGGATGGATGACGATAGAAGATTCCGCTTGGATGAAGACTTCAATCGGATGGAAGACCTCTTCTGCCCCGCTTGGATGAAGACTTCTACCGGATGGAGGACCTCTTCTTGCTCCGCTTGGATGAAGAATTTGGCTCGGCTGGGTGAAGACGACTCAAGGTAGGGAGATCTTCAGGGGCTTAGTGTTAGGTTTATTTAAGGGGGGTTTGGGTTAGATTAGGGGTATGTGGGTGGTGGGTTGTAATGTTGGGGAGGGGTTTTGTATGTTTTTTTTTACAGGCAAAAGAGCTGAACTTCTTGGGGCATGCCCCGCAAAGGGCCCTGTTCAGGGCTGGTAAGGTAAAAGAGCTTTGAACTTTAATAATTTAGAATAGGGTAGGGCATTTTTTTATTTTGGGGGGCTTTGTTATTTTATTAGGGGGCTTAGAGTAGGTGTAATTAGTTTAAAATTGTTGTAATATATTTCTAATGTTTGTAAATATTTTTTTATTTTTTGTAACTTAGTTCTTTTTTATTTTTTGTACTTTAGTTAGTTTATTTCATTGTATTTATTTGTAGGAATTGTATTTAATTTATTTATTGATATTGTAGTGTTAGGTTTAATTGTAGATAATTATAGGTATTTTATTTAATGAATTTATTGATAGTGTAGTGTTAGGTTTAATTGTAACTTAGGTTAGAATTTATTTTACAGGTAAATTTGTAATTATTTTAACTATTTTAGCTATTAAATAGTTCTTAACTATTTAATAGCTATTGTACCTGGTTAAAATAAATACAAAGTTACCTGTAAAATAAATATTAATCCTAAAATAGCTATAATATAATTATAATTTATATTGCAGCTATATTAGGATTTATTTTACAGGTATTTAGCTTTAAATAGGAATAATTTATTTAATAAGAGTTAATTAATTTCGTTAGATTAAAATTATATTTAACTTAGGGGGGTGTTAGTGTTAGGGTTAGACTTAGCTTTAGGGGTTAATACATTTATTAGAATAGTGGTGAGCTCCAGTCGGCAGATTAGGGGTTAATAATTGAAGTTAGGTGTCGGCAATGTTAGGGAGGGCAGATTAGGGGTTAATACTATTTATTATAGGGTTAGTGAGGCGGATTAGGGCTTAATAACTTTATAATAATAGCGGTGCGGTCCGCTCGGCAGATTAGGGGTTAATAAGTGTAGGCAGGTGGAGGCGACGTTGTGGGGGGCAGATTAGGGGTTAATAAATATAATATAGGGGTCGGCGGTGTTAGGGGCAGCAGATTAGGGGTGCATAGGGATAATGTAAGTAGCGACGGTTTACGGAGCGGTAGATTAGGGGTTAATAATAATATGCAGGTGTCAGCGACAGCGGGGGCGGCAGAATAGGGGTTAATAAGTGTAAGATTATGGGTGTTTAGACACGGGGTACATGTTAGAGTGTTAGGTGCAGACGTAGGAAGTATTTCCCCATAGGAAACAATGGGGCTGCGTTAGGAGCTGAACGCGGCTTTTTTGCAGGTGTTAGGTTTTTTTTCAGCTCAAACAGCCCCATTGTTTCCTATGGGGGAATCGTGCGCGAGCACGTTTTTGAGGCTGGCCGCGTCCGTAAGCAACTCTGGTATCGAGAGTTGAAGTTGCGTTAAATATGCTCTACGCTCCTTTTTTGGAGCCATTCTGTGGACTCTCAATACCAGAGTTATTTTAAAGGTGCGGCCAGAAAAAAGCCAGCGTTAGCTACGCGGGTCTTTACCGACAAAACTCTAAATCTAGCCGAAAGTGATTAATCCCTAAACCAACATTCACCCACATCACAATCTACCTAAAAAAAGTGGTTAACCCTAAATCCGCCAATCACCCACAACGCAAATAATCTAATTAAGGTTGTATCCCCTAAACCGCCAACCCCCCACAACACCAAATACCTAATTACACTATTAAACTCTAAAATAAATAAAAAAAACTAACTCTAACCCCGAAATAGGTACTCACCATTCCTGAAGTCCGGTGGTGAAGGTCTACTTCCAGGCAGTTCCATCTTCATCCAGCGCAGGGAAATCTTCTTTTTTCATCCCGAGCGAAGATAGCACGGAGCAGGAAAGGAGGCCATGGAGCAGGAACAGCGGCCGTGGAGACACCCAGTGTGGAGGATCCTCTTCATTTGATCTCCACCGCACACAGAATATTGAATGCAAGGTACCCATTTTATGTTGGGGTACCTTGCATTCCTATTGGCTGACATTTTGAAATCAGTCACTAGGATGAGAGCTGCTTAAATCCTATTGGCTGATTTTTCTGGCAAATTTCAAAGTTACTTCTATTTTCCCAGCCCCTTGTACCATGTAATAACCCTCAGCCAAACAAAAAATACATATACATAAACTTTGAACCGTTGCACATGCTCAGTAGGAACTAGTGCCCCAGAAAGTGTGCATATAAAAAGATTTTTGTAATGGAAACAAATCGGTCATTTTTTAATCATTTAAGCAAATTAGAATTTTAAAAATCCATGCTTTATCTGAAGCATAAAAGTTTTGACTTTAGTGTCCCCTAGGGGCCAATTTATCAAAGCTTCAACTTATAGTATGATGGAATTCGCTTGAATCTCGCGTCATATTTGACGCAAATTGAATCAGCCATAATTAACAAAGCATTATCGTTGTCAAATGTTGAAATGTGTGACATAATGTATGCTCCCGCGATCTCAATCCGACGCAGATCGATGCTTGCATCATTCCAGATGTCTCGAATTCACATTCAACTCTATTTGACCCTCTTCCAAATGTATCAAACATTCAACAGGTACGCTTGCGTCTTTTTCGACGCAGCGTACCTATCGTTCAAACTGCCACCCTTGAGGCTGCGAATGCCAAAGAAATCAATGGGAGTCTGAAAACCCAGAAAGGATACGTTAGATGCTGCAAGAGAATGAAGCTTATTACATATTTATGTAAATTAGAAAGTTGATTACAATTGTATACTCTTTCTAAATCCCACAGACAACAAAGGCGCATGTTCAGTATCTAAATAATATTTTAAATAATAATATTATACTCACATGTATTCATTTCAAAAGTAGTTTTAATAACAGGTAATGTGTGTCTGGCAGCAGAAGTAGTAGATATAGGGATATAAAATGAAATAAATAAATTACATACTATAGTTAACCTTCTTTTTTTATTAATCTAATTTCACCATTTTTAACACATGTAATTATTATTATTATTATTATCAGGTATTTGTAGAGCGCCAAAAGGTTCCTGCAGCTCCACTGTTTTTCGTACCAAATTTGATGCAATACTTCGCACCAAATTGAACGCAATGCTCAAATTCCAGCCAATCTGATTTAAATATACATTATATAATATCACTAACGAATCAAATTGCTCGATACTTGTGTCATTGATCACTCATCAGAACTTGTAAATGCCATTTGTTACATTGTGTATTATACTTTGAAAGTATGTACTCTATATGTGAAATTAGTATTAAAGTTAAACATTGATGATGACATTAGGACACAGAGTGTAATATTTTTGAAAATGATTTTAAAAATCGATTAATGTTTGATTCAATATCATTTTAAAATGATAGCTCAAAGGGATAGTCCACCTAACATTAAACTGTCATGAATCAGATACAGCAGACATAACAATCACCTCTTCCCTTTCATGATATTTTCAGTGTTTTTTTTCCTTCTCTTGAATTTAATTTTCATTAAGAAATGTCATCTTATATGACAGTCCATTTTATTACACCTGTGTAGGGGTGGTATTTAAAACTAGACTGCAATTAGGTTGCAAATAAATACATATGATACCCTGATTACGTTATATTCACATTTAATTCTTGCTCAGAATAATAATATACAGGGAGTGCAGAATTATTAGGCAAATGAGTATTTTGACCACATCATCCTCTTTATGCATGTTGTCTTACTCCAAGCTGTATAGGCTCGAAAGCCTACTACCAATTAAGCATATTAGGTGATGTGCATCTCTGTAATGAGAAGGGGTGTGGTCTAATGACATCAACACCCTATATCAGGTGTGCATAATTATTAGGCAACTTCCTTTCCTTTGGCAAAATGGGTCAAAAGAAGGACTTGACAGGCTCAGAAAAAACAAAAATAGTGAGATATCTTGCAGAGGGATGCAGCACTCTTAAAACTGCAAAGCTTCTGAAGCGTGATCATTGAACAATCAAGCGTTTCATTCAAAATAGTCAACAGGGTCGCAAGAAGCGTGTGAAAAACCAAGGCGCAAAATAACTGCCCATGAACTGAGAAAAGTCAAGCGTGCAGCTGCTAAGATGCCACTTGCCACCAGTTTGGCCATATTTCAGAGCTGCAACATCACTGGAGTGCCCAAAAGCACAAGGTGTGCAATACTCAGAGGCATGGCCAAGGTAAGAAAGGCTGAAAGACGACCACCACTGAACAAGACACACAAGCTGAAACGTCAAGACTGGGCCAAGAAATATCTCAAGACTGATTTTTCTAAGGTTTTATGGACTGATGAAATGAGAGTGAGTCTTGATGGGCCATATGGATGGGCCCGTGGCTGGATTGGATTGGCAGAGAGCTCCAGTCCGACTCAGACGCCAGCAAGGTGGAGGTGGAGTACTGGTTTGGGCTGGTATCATCAAAGATTAGCTTGTGGGGCCTTTTTGGGTTGAGGATGGAGTCAAGCTCAATTCCCAGTCCTACTGCCAGTTTCTGGAAGACACCTTCTTCAAGCAGTGGTACAGGAAGAAGTCTGCATCCTTCAAGAAAAACATGATTTTCATGCAGGACAATGCTCCATCACACGCGTCCAAGTACTCCACAGCGTGGCTGGCAAGAAAGGGTATAAAAGAAGAAAATCTAATGACATGGCCTCCTTGTTCACCTGATCTGAACCCCATTGAGAACCTGAGGTCCATCATCAAATGTGAGATTGTGGTTGCTGCTGCACGCCGTTGATGGTGAACAGATCAAAACACTGACAGAATCCATGGATGGCAGGCTTTTGAGTGTCCTTGCAAAGAAAGGTGGCTATATTGGTCACTGATTTGTTTTTGTTTTGTTTTTGAATGTCAGAAATGTATATTTGTGAATGTTGAGATGTTATATTGGTTTCACTGGTAAAAATAAATAATTGAAATGGGTATATATTTGTTTTTTGTTAAGTTGCCTAATAATTATGCACAGTAATAGTCACCTGCACACACAGATATCCCCCTAAAATAGCTAAAACTAAAAACAAACTAAAAACTACTTCCAAAAATATTCAGCTTTGATATTAATGAGTTTTTTGGGTTCATTGAGAACATGGTTGTTGTTCAATAATAAAATTAATCCTCAAAAATACAACTTGCCTAATAATTCTGCACTCCCTGTATTTACATTATATACATATAGTGGTATAAATAAACACAGAGATATGAAAGATAACATTGTTTAGAACAAAATAAAACTTATGGACATGTAAATAAATATTTCTAACATAACACACACATATATATATATATATATATATATATATATATATATATATATATATATATATATATATATATATATATAAAGTATGTGCACAGATATATGTACAAATTCTAGCATTAATAATCATTTAAAAAAAAGAATAAAAAACATGAGATAGTCATATCATGATTTCTAGAAAAACAAATACACATTAATTTATGTGAAAATTTCATATATCAGAATTTTTTGTATAACAAATAAATAAAACAATGAGATATTATTTTTTGTTCAGGTATAAATATTGCTGTTTCTTGGACATTAACAGATGAAAAATAAAAGATTAGCTTCAGAGAAATGTGCATGGACAGTAATGCAACAAGCTCACTTCTATACATGACCTCTTCATCTCCCGCTCCCTCAACCTTCTGGCCCTAACAGAAACCTGGCTTTCTCCCCTAGATACAGCATCCACTGCTGCTCTGTCACATGGGGGTCTCCACTTCAGCCACACTCCTAGGCCTGGTAATAGACAAGGAGGTGGTGTAGGTATTTTACTTTCCTCTCATTGCACCTTTCAACAAATACATCCTATCTCTTCCCTCACTTTTCCCTCATTCGAAACCCACATGATTCGCTTATTCTCCCCTCTCTCTGTACGTGTTGCAGTCATATACCGACCTCCGGCTCCTCAACTCAATTTGTAGATCACTTGGCTGCCTGGCTACCCTATTTCCTTTCCTCAGAAACCCTGCCCTCATTCTTGGCGACTTCAACATCCCCCTTAACAATCCCACTGCCTCATCTGCTAAACAACTTCTGCAACTCACTTCCTTTTTCGGTCTGTCACAATGGACTGATTCTCCCACTCACAAAGATGGTCACTCTCTTGATCTGATCTTTAGCTATCGATGCACTCTCTCAAACTTCTCAAACTCCCCTTTTCCTCTTTCTGACCACCATCTCCTTACCTGCAACATATCATCCCTTCCTACAACTCTCCCACCTTCTACTCCTCACACCAAACTTCACAGAAGCATTAGGTCTTTAGATCAGCAACAACTTGCTAATTCCCTTAAACCGCTCCTCTCATCCTTCTCCTCCTTTTCCTGCCCTGAACAATCTATATGCCACTATAATTCCACCCTTATATCTGTCCTTGACAATCTCGCCCCTCTTACCACTGCTCGGAAATCACACACTCATCCCCAGCCCTGGCATACTCCTCTGACACGGTACCTACGCAGATGTTCCCGTACTGCTGAACGGCATTGGAGAAAATCACGGAGTTCAGCTGATTTTCTTCATTACAAATTCATCTTGAACTCCTACTACTCTGCCCTTAATCTCCACAAGCAACACTACTTCTCTACTCTTATCTCTAATCTTTCTTCAAACCCAAAACGTCTGTTCTCCACTTTCAATACTCTCCTCCACCCTCCCCCACTTCCTAATACATCTTCTCTGTCAGCTCAAGACTTTGCCAGTCACTTCATTAACAAAATTGACTCCATCAGACATGAAATCAGCTCTCAACATAATTCCATTCTCTCCCCCCCTCAAATACTCTCACTCAACCACAACCCTCATAACCTGAAACTTAGTTAATTCTCCCCTGTTACTGAGGAAGAAGTTTTGGCACTTATACTGCGCTCTCACCTCACTACCTGTCCCTTTGACCCTATCCCCTCACAGCTGCTCCCCTCTCTCTCTGCTACCCTTACCCCTATACTAACACACATTTTCAACCTCTCCCTCAGCACTGGTACATTTCTCTCATCGATGAAACATGCACTGGTCACACCTATCCTCAAAAAACCTTCCTTTGATCCTACCTCCCCATCCAACTACCGCCCTATTTCCCTCCTCCCTCTTGCTTCAAAGCTTCTCGAAAAACTAGTATATGCACGCCTATCCCATTTCCTTACGTTAAACTCCCTTCTTGACCTGCTGCAATCTGGATTTCATCCCTATCACTCCACAGAGACAGCTATTGTTAAGGTCACCAACGACCTACTTACAGCTAAATCAAAAGGCCACTTCTCTCTGCTTATCCTCCTTGATCTGTCTGCAGCCTTTGACACTGTCGACCACCCTATTTTGCTCCAAACCCTCCAATCCTTCGGCATCTGTGACACAGCCCTTTCATGGCTCTCTTCCTACCTGTCAAACCGTACCTTCAGTGTAGCCTTCTCTGGAGCCTCCTCTGCCCCGTCACCACTTTCTGTCGGAGTACCACAAGGCTCTGACCTCGGTCCCCTTCTCTTCTCAATCTACACGTCATCACTAGGTTCCCTAATAAAGTCCCACAGTTTCCAATATCATTTGTATGCCGATGACACCCAAATCTACTTCTCTGCACCAGACCTATCTCCTTCCTTGCTAACCCGTGTCACTAATTGTCTTTCTCACATCTCTTCCTGGATGTCCTCTCACTACCTCAAGCTAAATCTCTCCAAAACTGAGCTCCTCATTTTCCCCCTTCTTCCAAAATCTCCACCCCCAATATCTCTATAACTGTCGACAACTCCATCATTACCCCTACCCCACATGCCCAATGTCTTGGGGTCACATTTGACTCAGATATTTCCTTCACTCCTCACATTCAGTCCTTGGCTACAGCCTGCCGCTTCCACCTTAAAAACATCTCTAAAATTAGACACGTCCTTACACAAGACACAACTAAGATTTTAATCCACTCTCTCATTCTTTCCCGCCTTGATTACTGCAACTCTGTCCTCTCTGGTCGCCCCACCTGCTGCCTAGCTCCTTTACAATCCATAATGAATGCCTCTGCCAGACTCATCTTCATTACACGTCGCTCTTCATCTGCTGCTCCTCTCTGTCAATCCCTTCACTGGCTTCCTCTTGCCTCTAGGATCAAACACAAAACTCTCACTCTTACATACAAAGCCCTCAACTGCACTGCTCCCCCCTACATCTCAGACCTTGTCTCCAGATACTCTCCCTCCCGTCCCCTTCGCTCTGCTCATAACCTCATTCTCTCCTCCTCTCTTGTCACCTCATCACACTCCCGTTTACAGGACTTCTCCAGACTGGCTCCCATCTTGTGGAACTCTCTGCCTCGCTCCACAAGACTCTCTTCTAGTTTTAAAAGCTTCAAGTGCTCCCTAAAGACTCTACTGTTCAGGGATGCATACAACCTACGCTAACCTTTCCTAATACCAGTTCCTCTCCTCCACTGCAATCCCCTGAACCCCCTTAGCATGTAAGCCTAAAAGTCCAGCTGTTTGTAGATCACCTTCTTAAGAGCTGACTACAACAGTGCAACTCTTGGCAGGGCCCTCTACCCTATAATTGTTTTGTTTTGTACTCCCCCTTTATATCGCTGCGGAATCTGTTGGCGCTCTACAATTAACCGATAATAATAATAATAATAATAATAATGTTATGGGGGCCTATCTATCAAGCTCCGCTGCTCCATAACCTTGTCCGTCTGCTCTGCGCAGGCAGACAGGAATCGCTGCAATTCAACCCGATTGAGTACGATCGGGTTGATTGACACCCCCTGCTGGAGGCCCATTGGTCACGAGTCTGCAGGGGGCGGCGTTGCACCAGCAGCTCTTGGGAGCTGCTGGTGCAATGCTGAATACGGAGAGCTTATTGCTCTCCGCATTCAGTGATGTCTTGCGAACCTGATCCACACTGTCGGATCAGGTCCGCAAGACATTTGTTAAATTGGCCTTATTGTATAAAGTTGGAATATCCACGAATATCCGCAACATCGATGACTCTAATTTATCAACAGTCTGATGCTCATCGCTCCGTACTTGACGCGCGTGTTTTTGACAGACTTTTTAATAAATAAGGGCATTGTATGTGGATTTGCGGCAGCGATGTCTGGCGAGCGTATTGACTCCAGGTAATGCACCGAGATTGACGCTTTGATAAATCCCTAGGAGTTTAGATAATATATCTACCAGCCTCAAAATGCTGAGATTATTCTAGCAAGACATGCTACATACCTTAATATTATTACACTGACTGTAAAATGTCTGCATTTATATATAATTTACAATTGTATTTATTTATTTATTTTAGGAAATTTCTGCAAGTTTAAAATTAGTCAGGTACTTCTGCTTGTCTCTCCAAAGCAGTCATACACTATACATATTAATGAGAATATATTTAGGAAAAAAACAAATGTTCACAATTTGTATTTTAAAATCAACAAAAAAATAATGCTCTTTGGGATATTTATCATATGCCAGTTCCATTTTTGTAAAGAAAGGCACCCTTGTGTCAGCCTATTTAACATTTTTCTATAAAAATTTTAGGAAATTTCCTATGTAATTTTTTAAACATTCTGGGTGAGATTACATATGCAGCGTCTCCCGCAAAAGCCGGCAGTGTTTTTAGTTGGATATTTATATCACATATATACGGCGCTGCATATAAATGCTGCACGTATATTTCACCCATCGCCCGCTATTTTTACTCCTATAAACTAACATAGAACAGACATCGCAAGTCGGTATCCCATATTCAGCGCAAGGACTTACGCGGGGCAAATGAAGAAATTGTACTCCATTTTCACCTCTCCACACATAGGTCTTTTACCTAAATAAAGTGCAAATTACCCCCTATTATAAGTTGAAAGTAAAGTACGCTAGAAAGATTACTGCAACCTCAGAGCTCTGCTTAACTGTTTTGCAAAACATAAAACTGTTGCAAAACACATCAAAAATACATTACAGTTTCTGAGAGTGGCATTATTAACCCCTTAATGACCGGACCATTTTTCAATTTTCTTACCCTTAATGACAATGGCTATTTTTACATTTCTGCAGTGTTTGTGTTTAGCTGTAATTTTCCTCTTACTCATTTACTGTACCCACACATATTATATACCGTTTTTCTAGTCATTAAATGGACTTTCTAAAGATACCATTATTTTCATCATATCTTATAATTTACTAAAAAAAAAAAAAAAAATATGAGGAAAAAATGGAAAAAATTACACTTTTTCTATCTTTGGCCCCCAAAATCTGTTACACATCTACAATCACCAAAAAACACCCATGCTAAATAGTTTATAAATTTTGTCCTGAGTTTAGAAATACCCAATGTTTACATGTTCTTTGCTTTTTTTGCAATTTATGGGGCAATAAATACAAGTAGCACTTCACTATTTCCAAACCACTTTTTTTTCAAAATTAGCGCTAGTTACTTTGGAACCCTGATATCTGTCAGGAATCCCTGAATATCCCTTGACATGTATATATTTTGTTTTAGAAAACATCCCAAAGTATTGATCTAGACCCATTTTGGTATATTTCATGCCACCATTTCACCGCCAAATGCGATTAAAAAAAAAAAAAAAAGTTAATTTTTTCACAAATTTTCTCACAAACTTTAGGTTTCCCACTGAAATTATTTACAAACAGCTTCTGCAATTATGGCACAAATGGTTGTAAATGCTTCTCTGGGATCCTCTTTGTTCAGAAATAGCAGACTTATATGGCTTTGTGGTTGCTTTTTGGTAATTAGAATGCCGCTAAATGCCGCTGCGCACCACACGTGTTTTATGCCCAGGAGTGAAGGGGTTAATTAGGGAGCTTGTAGGGAGCTTGTAGGGTTAATTTTAGCTTTAGTGTAGTGTAGTAGACAACCCCAAGTATTGATCTAGGCCCATTATGGTATATTTTATGCCACCATTTAACCGCCAAATGCGAGCAAATAAAAAAAAA